>NW_010326190.1:0-4653 GCF_000700745.2 Antrostomus carolinensis
GTCTGAACTTTCCCTGATGCAGCTTCATTCCCTTTTCCTCACGATGCTTCCAACTTTCCCATCTCTTACCTTCCTTCTAGTCAATTCCAATCTTTTGAGTTTCTTCTCTTCCCCTAAAATGTTTTCCATGGGTTTTTTTTGTCACCTCCCTAATTCATTACCTTATTACCATTTTCAACCTAGCATGTCTTCACCTAACGATCCCAGGTGAAAGTTTGCAGCTGCAAATCACGTGATGCATCTTCTCTGCCATCCACCTTCCTGTTAGATGTGTGAAATTCATCAAGGAGCTCTCTAGTCTCAGCTGGAGTCATTACTCTAATAATTGTCTTCAAGAATATCAGGTGCTTCGGCCGTGACAAGCAGCATAAACCAGGGATATTTGTTCCAGAGTTAGAACAACTGAGCATGCAGCGTGACGTGAAGTGATGCTCTGACCGCGTGGCATGAGAAGGAGGATGGACTCAGGAGATTCCTTAACCTAGTAACTGGTTTTTCTCCTGGGATTCTTTCTTTCCTTTTTTGTTTTTTTTCTTTTCCCCCCCAATGTAGCGGCTGCATTTCAGCAAGGGAAAATCCCACCTACCCCCTTCTCGGCACCACCTCCTGCAGGAGCCATGATACCACCTCCTCCCAGTATCCGTAAGTCTCTCAACTGCACAGTTTTAAACTGGAATGGCAGCTCCTGTACCTGTGTTGCATGTTTCTTGGACTTGTAAAGAGAAGTCCTTTTAGCTTGAAAGCAAGCTAAGATATTTTGAGCTTGTGAATACCAGAATGTAAGAGAATGTTTTGTGTTCCAACAATCATCTGAATCTTTAGTTTGTATTATTTCAGTAATGTTGAGCACACTAATAGAAATGTGTGCTTCCTCATTACATCCTAGCTGCCATGTAGATGCCTTCATGAAAACTTCCAGCATGGTGATTTTTTTTGTTTGTTTTGTTTTTATTGTTTGTTTGTGGTTTGTTGGGTTGTTGTTGGGGTTTTTTTTTAATAGAATAGGATTGATAAACTTCTTTTTCACTTCAGCTGGCAAACTGCTGAGATTCCTTTTTGCTTAGAGTCCTGCTGTTGGCAGTGGTAGTCATCTGCATGAGGTGTGCAAAGTTGGAAGTAAGAATATATAATATAATATATAATAAGAAGCATATTCTTCTTCCAAGTCACTTTTTGGCACCTGAAGTGAAGAGTTGAAACTGAAAACGAAGGCAGGCGGTTGTAAAACTGCCCGACACACTTTGATTCCTAAAATTTCCTCTAAGGTTTAATAATTATTTTGCACTGTACATTGAGAAACATGGAAGCAACCAGACGTGTAATCAATCTGTTTGTGTTTAGCTGGCCCCCCCCGGCCTGGCATGATGCCAGCCCCTCATATGGGTGGACCCCCAATGATGCCAATGATGGGCCCACCCCCACCAGGAATGATGCCGGTTGGACCTGGTAAGTCTGGAAATAGATAAGTTATGAACTGCAGTACTGCGTGCTGTGGTTTGCAGGATCTTTGGGGTTATTTCTGTCTCGTTAGCAGTAGAGAGTTGTGAAAGGAATTCAGAAAACATGAGGCAGCTGCAGGAGTTGGGCGCTGGCTGGAGCGACACACTCTGGTTTATAGCTCGCGTCATTTCAGCCGCCGCACCAGACGCAGCGTGTGTGAACAGCCCCGAGCTGTGGGAGTATTTCAGTTTATATGTGCTGCCTCCACACATGTGCTGATCCATTGTCTCTGCGTGCTGAGACATAAAACAGTTTTACACCTGCTAATTAAAGTTCCTTGATGATTTGTTGAGAGTTACTAGTCCCTCAGTACAACTGAAATGATCACTCTGGTGAACTGTAACTTTTCTGTCTCTCATCCTGGCAGTATGATCTCAAATTGGTTAGGAATTCTCTGTTTGTAGTGATTACATTTATGCACAAGGGGTACATGGCACCAAGCCTGACAAGATTCCAGCAGCATTTGGCCAAGGCCCTCAGGGACATGGTGTGAATGTTGGGATTGTCCTGTGCAGGGACAGGAGTTGGACTCCATGATCCTTGTGGGTCCTTCCAACTCACAACATTCTGTGATTCTATGATTTCAGCACTAAGTGAATTTTATTATTTAAAATGTCTCAAGATAACGTGTTCCCCATAAACGACGTGCCTTAAAAAGTTGTTTTTTCCAGAACTGTAAAGGCAAACTATAAAATGTCTCTGATCCATTTGGCTTCTGAGCTTACTGGCACTGGAGGAATTCTCAGAGGATGTTTTAGTGAAGCAGTTACTGGAACAAATCTCAAGGAATACACACATGCACACTAAAAGCAGTGAAGTGTCTTTGCAATTATTGCCTTGCTGGGAGAAACTGTTCTTTGGAGTGTTTTTTAAGGACAGATGAGACATGCATAATCTGTGATATTGGGCAGTGTAGTGGCTGCCTGAAAATCGTCGAATCCCAGACTGGTTTGGGTTGGAAGGGACCTTAAAGCTCATCCAGTCCCAACCCCCCTGCCAGCAGCAGGGACACCTTCCACTAGACCAGGTTGCTCAAAGCCTCATCCAGCCTGGCCGAGAACACTTCCAGGGAGGAGCAGCCACAGCTTCTCTGGGCAACCTGTTCCAGTGTCTGACCACCCTCACAGTGAAGAACTTCTTCCATAATATCTCATCTAAACCTCCCCTCTTTCAGTTTAAACCCATTTCCCCTTGTTCTGTCATTAACTGCCCTTATGAAAAGTCCCTCCCCAGCTTTCTTGTAATTGGAGAAGTTGGATGGAAACCAATATTTCAATGCTTTTTAGTAGAGCATCTGCTTTTTTTTTTTTTTGGTAATGCTGTTGCCCAGCTGTAAGAAATACACCAGACTTTTTGTTTTTAACACACTTAACTGGAGGGTTTCCCACTTTTTTTCCACGTGAACTTTGCAATTCAGTAATTAAGCTAGTGTCACTTTTGAGTGGTTGACAATAACTTAGCAGTGAATATTGTTAAAAGTGGGGGTATAACCTGGGAACTTGGTTTTTCCTGTACTAATTGCTAATATCCTTCAGGCTCTTCTCAGTGATGCCCAATGGTAGGACAAGGGGCAATGGGTGTGAGCTGGAACACAGGAGGTTCTGCTTCAACTTGAGAAGAAACTTCTTTCCAGTGAGGGTGCCAGAGCCCTGGGACAGGCTGCCCAGGGAGGGTGTGGAGTCTCCTTCTCTGGAGACATTCAAGACCCACCTGGACACCTTCCTGTGTGATCTCATTGAGGTTCCTGCTCTGGCAGGGGGGTTGGACTGGATGATCTTTTGAGGTCCCTTCCAATCCCTGACATTCTGTGATTCAGTTGAATCCATCTCAGGCAGCTTCCAGATCACAGCACACACACTTGTAAAATGAAAGTTTCCTGGAGGGTTTGGGGGAGAACCTGCACCCTGAGACTCAGCAGTTGCTGCTCCTGAGAGCTCTTATCTAACATCCTCTTTTTCCCCATGCAGCTCCAGGGATGAGGCCACCCATGGGAGGACACATGCCAATGATGCCAGGCCCCCCGATGATGAGACCACCCTCCAGACCCATGATGGTGCCAACCAGGCCGGGAATGACCCGTCCAGACAGATAAAGGTGGAAATGGAGCTGCCTTTTCTTTTTCATATTACGATCTTCCACATGATGAAATGCCATAGACCTGTGTCCTGGGATTTTGTATTGAAACATTAAAACAGTGTGTAGAGGAGATCTGCTGTGAGTTCACATTGCAGATGGTTTGACCTAGATCCACACTGGACTGATGCTTTTGTACCTGGTCTGGTGGTTTGGGGTTTTGTTTTGGTTTTGTTAGGTTGTTTTCCTTCCATTGAATCGTAAAACACAACAATAAAATTGTAAAACACAACAATTGATGCTGGTTTCCATACGGAGAATCTGAACCTGACTCTGGGGGGGGGGGGTTCTGCTTGGCAGAAAGAGATGTCACTTTTCTTTGCTCCCTCTCTATATGTCTTGCATGGAATTTTTAAAGTTTGGGGTTTTTTTTTTTCCTTCTCCTTAGTTCTTTGCTAGTCTTATTTTTCATGTCATACACCTAGAGATGTATGACTATCTTAATTTTTAATTCTTGTTTCAAAACAAGCATGTGTGTTTTTAATTTTAAAAAAACAACATCAGAAGAGCTGTGGTGATTCTCAGTGATGCCCGATGGTAGGACAAGGGGCAGTGGGTGTGAGCTGGAACACAGGAGGTTCTGCTTCAACTTGAGAAGAAACTTCTTTCCAGTGAGGGTGACAGAGCCCTGGGACAGGCTGCCCAGGGAGGGTGTGGAGTCTCCTTCTCTGGAGACATTCAAGACCCACCTGGACGCCTTCCTGTGTGATCTCATTGAGGTTCCTGCTCTGGCAGGGGGATTGGACTGGATGATCTTTTGAGGTCCCTTCCAATCCCCAACATCCTGTGATCCCTCTGACTGGGGAGATGCAGCATGAAGTGATGTTGTTACTAACACAAAATAAGTTGAATTTAATAAAATGTTGATTCTCTGCTGAGGGAAGCAAAGAGATGCTGTTAAAAAGCTGCTTCTTGCAGTAAATCATCATTTTGATGCTGCCAAAGGTATTTGCTGTTGCTCCTGGGTCGATTTTATGGACGCAGACAGAGGAACGGAGCGATCCAGGGAGGAGGGGGAAT
>NW_010326191.1:0-264 GCF_000700745.2 Antrostomus carolinensis
GGGGGGGGACAGGGGAGGAGGGAAGTGCTTCTAAAAATGGACAGGGAGCTGCAGAAGGAGCCGCAGCTGTCTCCTCGGATGGACGGCAGCCTGTCCCCGGGTGCCAACCCCCGTGACTTGGAAAGTCGAGGAGATACGAAGCAAAAGCCATCGCAGGTGGTTGGGCTCCAGCTGAGGGACAGGGTGGCTGAGGAACACCAGCTATTTTTATTTGCATCCCTGCCCCACGTCTGCACGCCCCCAGCGCGGTAGCAGCGATGTGGG
>NW_010326191.1:376-1959 GCF_000700745.2 Antrostomus carolinensis
TTTTTGGGGGAGGAAGGTGCTGCAAAGACAAGGTTGGGTGTAGTAGGGAGCATCATCAAGTAACAGGGGGCAAGGACCCCACACCCCCGGGGAGATCAGCGTTAGGGAGCCCGCAGCTCTGCTTGTCCCTCAAACCAGAGAGCAAAACCAACCAAGGAAGGGGAAAACATGAAACCAAAGAGAACGAAGGTTGTTGGAAAAGGCAGAAGGAGACTTTCCAATGCATGGATCCTCTCCCGCAGGCAAAGGACAGAGGAGGTTTTATTAGCACCCCCTTTTCTCCCAAGCAGGTCACCCCACCTGGTATTTATCTCCCTAAAACTCACATGAGTGGTATCTGCTCCCCTGTCCCACCCCTAAGAACAAGCTGGGTCAGTAAGAGACATGCAAAACAGCTCACCCAAGTCTGGAGGAGAAACCAGAGAGTGCTGCTGGCCGGACTGGAGAGACTGGCGAGCAGCTGGCTGAGTAAGGAGGTATAAAAGGGCTTCTCGGGTGGCTCAGCAGAAAATCCACCTTCTCTTTAAGGGCATGGAGACCTTCTCAGACCAATGATGTGCGAGTCCCTTCTGCACCTCCCTTGGCTGGGGCAGGCCAGGCAGGCAGCCCCAGAGGAGAGGGCAGCCAGTGGGACGGAGAACTAGGGAGAGGGAGGACATCTTCTACCCATGGGGTGGGGAAGCAGAGCCACCCCAGAGGAGCCATGGAGTGCTGAGGAAGGAGCCTTCCTCCCCATCTTCTTCCCATCAACCTAAGACACTAGAGATGGCTTCAAGGTTGTGGGGAGCCCAGGCTCCCCGTGCACAACCATCCATCTGCAAGGCCTCTAATAAAATTTCCTGCTGGAGACAAAGTGGCTTATCCATGGACAGGACCACAGCTCCGTTCACCTCCAAGGGCTTGGGAGTAGCTCTGCCCTTCAGGAATAAATAGGGGGAAGAGCCTTCACCATCCAATCCACTGCTGATGGAACAGGAACACGTGTGAGAACAACCCCTGAGTGAGCCATCCATCGCTGACCTGCTCTTCTAACCTCACTTACCATTTGCAGTTCTTTCCTGGGTGAAAGATTTCAATACAATTAAAGTTCTTCAAAAAAACCAAACCTGTGGAGCTGCTGTGGACAGTCCTGGGGCTCAGTGCAGTGCAGGGGCTGGGAGAGACAGCAGCGCATGGGGGAGCAGCCCCACGCTACCAGCCAGGATGATGATAACCCCCAACGTCTGCTGTGGGATGCCCCACATCTCTATCTTCATGGGTCTGAGGGAGAGGAAGGTGGAAATGTAGCTGAAAATATTCCCCAGTCCCAGTCACAGCACATCATGTGTGTGGGGGATCCCATGGAGACAGGAGCCCAAACAGCTCCTGCCCTCCTCCTCCTCCCCCAGCCCAGGAGCTCCCTCCCTTTCAGACAGGGTTTTGTAGGTTGATTCCAACATGACCCTGACAATCTTCTCCAGGCACCTCTCGGAGGTTATACAGACAGCGACAAATCCACTGCTGCAGGCTTCCCTTTTCACCACCTTGAGCAACACACAAGTGACACTGCAGGTGCCAGTGAAGGAAGAGCAAGTCCTTGAACC
>NW_010326192.1:0-264 GCF_000700745.2 Antrostomus carolinensis
CTTCCCTCTGCTCCCACATCCATTAATGGCACTTTGTGACCAATTAATACCTGCTAGCCAGGCGGAGGCTGCCCCGACCCATGGCCAGATGCCTCTCGTGCAGCCCAGGTGGCCCCACGCCAGCCCTTTGCATCGGGGCACCAGTGCTCACCCCGTGCATCCCCAGCCACAGCCCGGGCTACAGCTGCACGTGGGCCTGGGTCAGTCTTTCCTGGAGGAAACCATGGGGGAGCGAGGGTCCCAATGACACCTCAGGAACCCCAT
>NW_010326192.1:386-628 GCF_000700745.2 Antrostomus carolinensis
CACTGTCCCTCCTCAGTATCTCAAATCCTCATCATCCCCACATCCATGCACGCGCTGCCACAGCCTGGGCACCGTGGGTTGAGGAGCAGCAGCTCTGGTGGCCAGGAGCTGGGTGGGCTCTGGGCTGGGGTCCCCCACAATGCTCTGGCTGGGGCTGGTGGGAGCAGCTACCCGCTGCTGGGAGCTGCTGGACTGACATTTATTTTTAGACGTGAATTGTATAAATTAGCATTTCTCCGTGG
>NW_010326192.1:754-1080 GCF_000700745.2 Antrostomus carolinensis
TTAAAGTCCCCCGTTTTCTGGCACAAGCAGCGCCTCGAGCCGTGCTCGGGTGGATCATGTGTAACAGTGCCGGAGATGCCGCTGCCACCGCTCCGGACAGAAACACAACCAACCCACGGCGTGTGCACCACCCGGGCACAGACCTGGGGAGGCACAGGCCGGGTGGCCAGGCTGTGAGGCTGGGGGGCTCTGTACAGGCTGTAACCCCCCAGGGAGGTGGCTCAGGTGCTGGGCTGGGGCTGCAGGACCTGGACCCGGTGAGTGGAGTGTGGTGACCCAGATGGGCACAGCTGGGCTCAGACGAGCAGCTCACAGGCATGGGATCT
>NW_010326193.1:0-239 GCF_000700745.2 Antrostomus carolinensis
GCTCCCCCGAGGCCAGCGCCGCTCGGGCCCCTAGGAACAGTACTCCCGGCCCTCCCGAGTCCCCTGTCAGCCCTAAACCCGGGAGTTCAGCATGTCCAATGGCACTTCTGCACGGGAGAAACGATCAAGCTTTTCTAAAAAATATTCACTAGTTTTTGGTTTTATTTTTTGAGCGTGAGGGGCAAAGAGACTGGTGGGGGGGGCTGCTTGGGAGCGCGGGAAAAGAACGTGTCCAACCA
>NW_010326193.1:320-6173 GCF_000700745.2 Antrostomus carolinensis
TGCCACTCCACCTGAAAACGCAGGAGGCTGGCAGCTGGAGCAGCTCTCAGGGCTGGGCAGAGAACGCTTGGGCACCGTGCAAAACTTGCTTTGCCAGGAAGCCTATATGAGTTTCAGTAACTGCCCTGTTGCCCAAGCTTTGTTCCCCAGATCCTCAGCAAGCCTTACTCTGAAGGGCCCTGCTTATAAGCAGTTCCTTGCTTTGCAGGATGAGCTTAGGAGGACTGTGTTGTAAGCACAGCCAGTTGACAACTTCACTGATGGCTCCCCCACAGGTGACTCGCTCTTCATGAAAAATAAATACAAAACACCACATCTTGTACCACGCGTTATCTGTCAAAAATAATTTGGAGACTGGCTGAAATTCCATCTAGCTAAGTCTGCAACGATGGCAATAGTCTGGGAAGAGCAACCAGAGCAGACAACAATTACATGAGCTTCTACCATTTGTCTTTCAAGTTAACAATTTGCGGGTGTTAGGGACGCCCCAGCTGCCGGCCGGGCAATCGTGTAGCAGGAAAAATCGCCTGCTCCTCCACTCCTCTTTGGATTCAATAGGCGATGTCTCCTTTTGGAGGCAAGCCTTCACAGAATCACAGAATGTTGGGGATTGGAAGGGACCTCAAAAGATCATCCAGTCCAATCCCCCTGCCAGAGCAGGAACCTAAACGAAATTACACAGGAAGGCGTCCAGGCGGGTCTTGAATGTCTCCAGAGAAGGAGCCTCCACCCCCTCCCTGGGCAGCCTGTTCCAGTGCTCTGGCACCCTCACTGTAAAGAAGTTTCTTCTCAAGTTTAAGCGGAACCTCCTGTGTTCCAGCTCACACCCACTGCCCCTTGTCCTGTCACTCGGCATCACTGAGAAGAGCCTGGCTCCGTCCTCATGACATTCGCCCTTAACATATTTATAAACATTAATTAGGTCTGCTGTCATGTATGCCTTATCTCCTCCAGATGATAATTACTGCGATGTGCTCCGCATCGGCTACCTGGGGATTGCAGCTGGAGCACGCAGGCACTGGCTTATTGCACGCTTTTCCTCTCGCAGCGCAGTGCGCTCCTGCTCCCCTCAGCACTTGTTGCCCATTTGCAAGTAGCGTTTAAGGCACAGTGCTTCACTTAGAGGAGGTGGAGGTCACTGCTTGCTTCGCCTGGAGAAGAGGCTCCGACATTCACCGTGACAAAACGTGAGGTTGCTCTAGTGCCAAACAGCCTTAATCTTGTTGACTGCCACGGCATGCTAAGAGCTTGGCTACAGCAGCATTCCCTCTGGGGATCCAGGACTGTGACAAAAGCCATAATGGGGTGGGGGAACTCGATAAGGTTTTTGTAATTTGATTTTCCATTATCTGTGTTCCGATTTTGAAGTGAAACGTCAATTGAAGTCAATCCTTTATGTAGATTTATAAGGTAGTGCTTAGAGCACTCTGCCTTAAGTTAAACTTACCTTAAGGTAAAACACTTTTGTATGTATAAATACATAAGAATTTAGCTTATCTATATAAGCTTGGTATATTGAGGTATTTTTAACCTCATGTCCAAAATTATGTTTCAGCATTAACGGAAAAAGGTTTGCAAAATGCTCAAAAAGGCATTAGAAAGCTACGAGTTCACAAGTCTAACATTTCTCAAAGGACCAAAAATAAGTGAATTTGCATACTGAAATACCTGGACCTCTAGTCTGCTGCACAGCAGCATTTCCCATCTCCGCTCATGACTACTTACAGGTGTTACAAGAGGAGCTGCTTTTTAAAATATTTAAAAGCTCAAAACTATACGGCTGACTTTAAAGGATGAAATGAAGTTTAAAAAATCCTCATGCTATAAATACAGGCAAATGCCACGCTCATCAGCTGATGCACTACAGTAGGCATCACTGGTAACACACAGGATCATTGAAAGTGCAGAATGAAAACAAAGTTACCAAAGTTAACTATATTAGTTAAATATCGCACCAGCAGAGATGCCATATCCTTCGCAGCTTTTGAAGTGATGTATCAGGCTTTAAGGTACAACCCCACTGAGCTTAATGGAGAATTTAATTCTCTTAGAAAGTAATTTTTGGCTGTCTGCAGACACCAGATGAAAAACCACTGTCATTAGTACACCTTGTTCACATCACCAAGTTTTTCTTTGCCACTGAACATTTCACTTTCTTTCCAGAAGAAAGAAATTCAACCTTCTGACTTGGCCATTCAGTGACAACTACTTGACCACCGTGACTTACACAAAAAAAAAATGTTAGAAATAAAAGATTGATAGGACTAATGAAGAAAGTAACCCCATCATGCTACTAGGGCTCTGATCCTGCAAACACATGACCAGGGCAGGAATCTAACATCCACACAAGCAGTTCTAGTTCTGGGTAAAGTCATCAGTAGTACATATACGCTCTTAAAGCAACTTAAAAGCAAATCACCCTTCAATTCTGAAAAGAAGAAAAAACTCAAGGATTTAAGGCCAGAAATGGTCACTTACCAAAATAAACCCTCACAGGATCAATTTTTAAATCAATACACCAAACTAAACAGGTTTGCATGTAAATTTCCAGCAAATACATCCCATCATCGGAGACTAAGTGCTATAAATTGAGCAGACGTGCTACACTGCAGTCATAAGAAAGATTGAAGTCTCTGCTTTTAGTGCAAGAAAATCAGCTCAGCCGTAATTGTGCAGAGCCACTACGGTACTACCGCAACAGAAACCTTCCAAATCCCACCCGTTTCCTCCCGGACACCCTCCCCCCACCTCCGAATCAAAGTGCTTCCGAGGACAAGAGGCACAAACAAGGCAGAGACAGCCAGGAAAACAGCCTCAAGACTTGGAACCCTCCTCCACTACGGATAGGAGATTCTGGGCAAAGTAACACCCCCTGAGTAGCCCGCGGGGCTGGTGCCATTGCTCCCACCAGTGCTGCTGTCACAGCACACAAGCAAGCGATGCTGACTCCTCTACTGCACGTGAACTTGGCAATGGCAAAAGCAAATGGTTTTTTTCCTCATTATGCTTTAGTGTAATGCTTACCTTGCACATCCCTTTCCCCTCTCCCCAGATCCTGGAGAAAAAAGGTCCTTCTGACCCCAAGAGGACTGACAAATGGAGACAGAGTGTTTCCTTCTGTCTTTGAGGTCACCACTTCTGATCTAGCAGTAATTCAGTAATTACTCAGTTCGTGCAGCTCTCCAGAAGCATACATTAGCAGCTTGAGGGGGAAATGGAAGGATGACACCATTCCTGACCTCAACCACCTCTCATCTCCACACACCCTCTGAGCTCCCTCTGCCTGGAAGGGAGGAGGACAGCAAGTGATGCAGCTTGGGGGATTGAGAACAAATTCACAGGTATCGTATGCTGCAAAGACTCTGAGAGCCCCAGTGTTTGTTAGAAGAAAAGATGATCTCTGAATGCAGTTGGTGGGGTCTTCTGAGAGATTTCTTCCTCTTTACAAAAGGTTTCATTGCTGATGAGAAGCACTGAACTAGCAGCACCAGGAGGCTGAGGCGTCCACAGAGTCAGGCTCACAGATTTCTCACAAGCACAGCACCTGCCCCTCCAAGTGTTACCCTTATCCTAATCCTTTCCTCTGTTACACAATTTCATGTCATGCACAGGCTCACCACTGCACTTTTACAGCTTTTATCTAGAGGCACTTAGATGCTATGGGAATGGGCATTAGAGACTAGCTGCAAGATAGATAATACAAAAGATGACAGCAAGATTGGGCACCTACAGGTCACGCAACCAGGGACTGAAACTTATACTCACGGTGGGACAGCTACATCTTTAAGCAAGAGTAAAGCAAGGGCAGCTAGCCTGTTTCTCTGTCTCCAAGAAAGACATCGGCATGGCTGCATTCATTAACATTTCCTACCTCTCTTCCTATCCAGCCCCAGGATTTCCCATCCCTTCCTCCTCTTTCTTTTGTGCTTACTTCAGATAAAAAGTGTTGCACCTGACCCTACACAAGAGAGCAGCAGTATCAGATGTCTCCCAAGGAACTGCAGCAAAGACAGGGAGGGCTCTCCTCTCATTAATCCACCCATACTGAACTTTTCCCCTTAAGACAGCCAAAGGATCTGTGTGCTTGCTGGGAATTATTTTGGACGAGTGCAGATTCTCAACATATTGGCTGTCATGTCTTGGAAGTGGCTCTCCTCCAGACACAAGAAGCATCTCCATAAGCCGTAGTGTTAAGTCCTACAGCCCAATTCTTGAAACAGAGCAACAACTGGATTGAAAGACTTTGGAGCATCTCGAAAGAACATGATAAAGCAGCTGAAGGTAGGCAGCATGAATAACAGCAGGAGAAAATTATTATCACCTATATGGGAGACAACTCTGCTCCATCTTTTAATACTGCAACACTTCTGTCCTCTCATCATCCCATTACAAGGAGCTGATTCATGAAAATAAGATCTTTGTACCTGAAGACCTGCTCAGCTTCTTCTGTTTTATTCCTTTTACCTCCTGCCAAAAAGCTGCTTCTGGCAGAATCTGAATTAGTTGCTGTGAAAGTGATTGTGATGCTGCAGACAAAAGAATCTGAGTCCAGTAAAAATAAAACAAAACAAGAAAAAGCAGGAAACTACAGAAGCTGGACTTTTAGGAAAAGCGGATCGCATTTCCATGCAGATGTCCAAAGTAATAAAGGTGGAAATTACAACAGAAAGCCACACAAATATGATTCTCTAGCAAGACTGTCTCCAACAAGGCAGAAAAGGCCATCAATAAATCTTCATTATCTGAACTGCTAAACATATCTAAATAAAAGGAGAAATTCAAATATTAGAAGAACTCATTTTTTTAAATGGTCTTACATAAAACCAACTCTGCCTTGCCTGAACATGCTTTAGAGGAAGGGATTTATTTTTTTTTCCTTTTACTTCTGCTGGCCTTTTACAGAGGTTTCATTTGCTGGTTTGCTTTTTTTTTTTTTTTCCCCTGCCTAGAGGGAAGTGGGAATTTCCAGCCTTAACAAGCTTAAATCCCCATGACACATAGTCCCAAATTTTAGAGGCAACTAAGATTTTGATTCTTACTTCACTCCCTGTTGGTTTTCTCCCCAATGCATGCAATAGCTGTTTTGAATCTCAGCTGTTCCCTGAAGGAACAGCGTTAGTTCTTCCAGTCACCTTGCTGCTACTGTGCTCCAGAATTCAGGCACATGAAACAGCACATGAGAAGGTTTTGCAGCAGCAAGAGGCAAAAGCAGAGGGCATCAGACTGGACCAAAACCAAGAGGTCTTCTGCATTCATCTGGTAAGAAGGCTGAATTTTTATCGGGTAGTAGTAATCTAAGGGTCCACTGAAGATAAATGTTGCATGAAATCTCATTAACTTCTTGTCACAGAAACCAACTTTGCTTTTTCTGTCACACAGAGTGATGTTCATCACATATAGTGATGGTCCCAATTCATCAGAGAGATTGGTTTATTAAAAATATTTTTAAACTTCCACCACAGTTTCTGTATGTATCTCCTATTGCAAACAAAACATGGGGAGGAAAAAACTACTTCAAACAGAACCACTTTAATTACTTTGTATCTCGAGACTCATAAAAGTACATTCAATGCTCAAACCCTCTAATTCTACATTTCCAAGGACATTAATGTCTTGTTTTAGTGCTCTGCATTACTTTAAAGCTGCGCTCAAATCCAAGTCAGGATAGGGCACATGAGAACATACACAACTTAATACTTTAAACACAATATATTCAACTATTTATGAGCACTACCAACATGTTTGGGAGCAGGAGAAAGGAGCATATTTTTATTCAAGTCACCTAAGTGATGACAATGCCTTAAAAGGTATCAGGTAATAGAGGAAACCATCCTGGATTAAGGAAATCAGCAG
>NW_010326193.1:6209-9254 GCF_000700745.2 Antrostomus carolinensis
AACTTGTTTCTATCTCAGAATTCAAGGGACTCTTCTAGTTGCTTACTGAAGTTCAGGTTCAAACTAACAAAAGCTCTGCTTATAGATCAGGGTTTTCATCATCCCTCTTGAAGAGATTGCCTTCTGCAGCTGGGAACCCTGCTGGCACTCACATTTGTCCTGAGAGGTGATTAGGACTGAAGCCCCCGTTTCAGTTTTCTGTAAATGTGCTCAGAGTAATTAGACCTAAAGAAAATACTGTCAATTCCATCAGGGCTCTGAAAATATGGTAGGCACTGCTTCTTAGGACACCACCAGTGAGCACAGAAGCAAGAACAGAAGCCTGAGCAAGCACACACAGTTCATGTCAATGAGTCTCCCTTGGTTTTAGCAAGTTTTAGAAACAGCCCAAACCCACAAATAAGAAAACAAGCTATCTTAACATAAACACTTTCACAAGGAACAGCAGCATTCAGGGTGGACTGCAGTCCTCAAGGTGGTCCCCTAATAACCCTGACTGATCCCAGCTCTAATGAACAGACACTGCTTACATTAGTGGAGAGAAAGTATTTCACCAGGGGTGAGATTTCACATTCTCTGGAGTACCTGCTCATAGCTCAGGGATCCCCCATCAGGGCCAAGCCTTTCCACAGCAGGGAGTGTGGGGTGAGAGAAGGGGCAACTACTCTTCTTTGAAACCAGCAATGCTTCAAACTCTTACAGTGTGATTCACCCCCGGGCTGAAGATCAAGGTGTCATCTTACTCCCAATATCGATGAAAAAGGGTAGTCATCCTATTTATAATCAGCTAGCATTATCTCATCTTGAGAAATGGTAAGTCAGCAGCTAGCCTTAGGTGATAAGTAGGGGGTTTCCTTAGCAGTCCTCCTCACTGAGATTGAAGAGAAATTAAAAAAAAAAAAAAAAAAGAAGAAGAAAAAAGCAGTGGTGGTTACAAGAAAGGGAATATCTTAACAGAAAGGGGGAGGGGAACCAATTAACGCTTTCAGCTTGTTCCCCTTCACCACTGCCTGGAAATTCTCCTCTGATATAAGCATCGCCTGCCTAGGGCTTTTTGAGAGACCCTTGCACATCCTCACTGATTACATCCCCTACTCAGGGAGACAGACTGTCCTTTACCCTAAATGCTTTTATCCTCTTGATGAGGTCTCTCACCCAGCTGGATCCTGCCTCCTTCTCCCACTGCAATCTCTGAGCCTGAGAGAAGACACCTGGGGACTTTCCACTTTGCTTCAGAAAGAGATTTAATCCTTTCCTATCCTAGCATGGGGCTGAAGTGATGCACGCCTCCCCCCCTCCCTGAACACCTCTGGTTACAGTCCTGGGCGATGGATGTCCCCAGCCAAAGAGAAATCAAAGGAAAGGGTTTTCTCCACTGTTTTCTACTCTTCCAGGGGTCATTTAAAAGCAGGTGTAGATAAAGAACTGAGGAAAACCCCACAGGGGACAATCCTGCTGTACCCAGGACAAGATGCTGAGGCTTAAAATCTCTCCCATACCTGATTTTAGCTAAATCCCATCACGACGCCCTCTACCCTCAGTTTCGCAGGGTGCATTTCGCTCATCACCCCCCACCTCCCAGGCTCACACGCAGTGTTCAGTCCCAGCTGGTCACCCCCACTTCTGCCCTCCCTGAGGCGAGAGGTCTGAAGGAGGACCCATCCATGGAGTCGTTTGACTTCATCCTCCGAGGGGGCTGTGGGGCAATTCCAGGCTTCCCTTCCCTACCAAGCCAGGTTGTGACTCAGATAAGCCAGCAGACAGCACTCCGCATAGACAATGATTTTTATCTTCAAAGTGCTTTACAAACTAACAAATCCCTACTTCCCCTCTGAGAGACAAAAGGAGAGAAGAAAAAAAAAATCCCTAAACATCACCACCATGATGGAGCAAAGATATAAATAACCTCAAAAGTCCTTTCACACAGAGAAGGGGCAGAGGAGAGAAGTCCTGCTGTGCAGCAGTGCTTTGGGTTTGGGGTTTTTTGTAGGGGTTTTGGTTTTTACACCAAAGACCTGGATTCGAATCCTCTCTCAGATCACCACGGATGGTACAGTAGGACAGAGGCTCTCGAGCTGTGGCCAGCAGGTCCCGTCCCCGGGGGCTGTGGAGTTGGGGGTCTGAGAAGCAGGCGGCAGTACATGAGTGCCTTCTAAGAATCCACTTGCCTGTTCAGACTGCAAAAGTGCCGCACGATTAATTATACATCTGTGCTACAAAAGATCAGCTCTACAACTGCAGGGGGTGCTATTCATCAGCCTTGAAATGCGTTGGCAGAGGACAGCCAGGGTCCAGCAGTCAAAATTAAGAAATAAATAACTGCAAGAGCAGGATGCGCCCTGGGTCATTAGGAGTGAAGTGTGACGGTGGGACCCAAGTGACCCGGGAGCAGAGAGGATCCTGGCGCTGCAGCCGGTCGGGGTGCGGCGATTTGCCCAGGAGCTTCAGGAACCCGAGCAGTGGCAAAGCCACCAGACATGGGGGTGAGGTGCATAGGCAGAGCAGTGGCAGCGAGGAGCCTGCCTGACACCTGCATGCACTTTTCCTTCCTCAGCCCTCCCCTTTCAAGGAGGCAACAAAACATCACGTTCCCAGCAATGAGAGTCTGCTCTGAAGTGGCTTCACCGCAGAGGCAAATTCAGAAGGATCCCCTTTCCCTCATCCCTTTCCTTTGAAGCCCCCCTTTCCTGGAGCAGGCGTTTAGCAAGTACAAATACACCAAAACGTGAGGCATCCTTCCACTGTCACTCTCCACTATCCTTCCTCCTCCAGACACACACACTAACACAAAATGACGGCTTCCTCAACAGACTGAATGAGCAAAGCCCTCGCGCCGATCCTTAATTGTCTGCACTTTACTCTCTCGCTCCAGTCATATTATATCACAAAACTCAAAGCAGCCCACCCACTGCCCCCATCTTTGTCCAAAATCTCAAGTGAACGCTAAATTGGACACAGGGAAAAAAAAAATAAAAATGAAGAAGAAGGGAGGGGCAAGCTAACCCCCCCTTTTCCTCCTCCCCTTTTTTTTCTTTTCCTCCCCCC
>NW_010326193.1:9341-9674 GCF_000700745.2 Antrostomus carolinensis
CCTGCTATTGTGCGGCTGTCAGGTAAAAAAAAAAAACAACAAAAAACCCCCAACAACACAAAAAAACAACAACCAAAGCCCCAAAAAGATGGAGATATTAAAGAAGAAACCGTATCTCTCAGCCCTTGAGAACGTGACCCTGAGGCCCTGCCCTTCTCGCTCCTGATGGACCCACCCATCACGGCGGAATGGCAGGCCCCCCCATCCGCCCCCCTGCTCCTCGCAACCTGCAGAGCCAGAAAAAAAGGAAAACGCATCCAAAGCCAAAACAAAATGAAAAAGCAAAACCACCGTCAGCGAGAGATGTGGGGGGCAGGAAGAAGGGGGGAAGCC
>NW_010326194.1:0-695 GCF_000700745.2 Antrostomus carolinensis
ACCCCATTTTGGGGCCGTTTCAGTGGATTTTTGGGACACCCCTGTGTTTTCCCGGCAGGTTTTTGAACGGGGGCTCCAATCCATCCCCCTCAGCATGGATCTGTGGATCCACTACATCTCCTACCTCCAATCCACCTTGGATATGAATCTTCCCGAATCCATCCAAAAAATCCGTGGGTAAGTTTGGGATGAGCCAAACCCCCCCAACCCCCTCCCCAGTGTCACCGGTGTCACCGGTCCCCGTGTCTCCCCGGCAGCGTTTTCGAGGCGGCGGTGGCAGCGGCCGGGATGGATTTCCGATCGGATAAATTATGGGAACTCTACATGGAATGGGAAAGGGAACAAGGAGATTTACGAGCTGTCACTGGGATTTATGACCGTGTCCTCTCCATGCCCACCCAACTCTACAACCATCACTGGGAGAAGTAGGTCATTCCAGCCTGGAAAATATTCCCTATGGAAATAAAACAAACCCAACAAGGAGGGGGGTGTGAAAAAATGATCAGGGGAATAAAATATCCCTGTGAAAAAATGATCAGGGGAATAAAATATCCCTGTGGAAAATGCTCAGGGGAATAAAATATCCTCATGGAAAAATGATCAAGGGAATAAAATATCGCTGTGGAAAATTCCTCAGGGAAATAAAATATCCCTGTGAAAAATATTGAGGAAAATAAAATATCCCTGTGGAAAAT
>NW_010326195.1:0-844 GCF_000700745.2 Antrostomus carolinensis
TTGTGGGTGGGTGTGTGGGGGGGAAAGCACTTAAGCAGGTAAAAAACTCCTGCAGTGTCATTTTTTTTTAAAGCTGGATCCTGATTTTCTTTGCTTTAGCTCTGAATCTCATATTGAAGTTTTCACGTTGACATAAAACCATGTGCGTGCAAGTTCCAGTTGTTATCCTGGGGAGGTTTTCTTGGGTTTGGGGTTTGGTTGTTTTTTTTTTTTTAATATAATAACTTTTAAGGAAACCTGAATAAACGTGATTTTCAAGTAGTCAAAGAATTGAGCGGAGGGGTGGGGAGAAGACAAACCATATACCCTGCAATCTCCCTGCTGCCAGATTCACAGATGGTAAAAAAAAATTTCCCCATATTTATTTACTTTAAGAGACAATCCTGGAATAAACAGAGGCATCTGGGGGATCAGGAAATATTTCGCAGCCTCTTCAGAGAATCTGCTTCAGAGTCATTCAATCTATTGTGTAGAATTTTTTTTTCTTCTTCTCCTTTTTTTTTTTTAAGGAAAGGAGGGGTGAAGAAGGAACAAAAGAAAGAGAGAAAGAACTTGGGCAGGCGAAAGAGGAGAGGAAGGGAATGGAAAAGGACAAAGAAAAGGCGGGGAAAAAAAAGGGAATTTTATTCCGGGTTAAGGTAAAAAGCGGAGAAAAACCCCGATTTCTTTTTTAATCCGAACTTGACAGTGTTAATTGAACCGAGGGAAAGCGGGGGAATGCGGATGGGGGTTGCCCCCCTCCCCACCTTCTTCCTGAGGAGGCTCCGGTTGTCTGTCTGTCTGTCTGTCTCTCTGTCTGTCAAGGGGGGCTCGGTGCCCCGCTCGTCCCTGGGCTGCCGCAACC
>NW_010326196.1:0-5713 GCF_000700745.2 Antrostomus carolinensis
CCCAAACCATTCTATGATTCTATGAAATAGACATATACATAAAACCAACCAGAAATGCTGTGATCCAGTAAGGGAAGAAGTACTTTTCCAGCCTCATGAAACTTAAAAAAAACTGTATGAAAAAGTCTTGGGGCTTTCTGAAGACTTTCTTCAAGAAGGAAAATGGTTTTATCCTCCTAGACTTCCTTCTGGGGGAAAAAAAAAAATAATCTGAATAGGATTCCTTAGTTCTTAGGAACTAAGAGAATTAAGACAGGTAAATAACAGACACTGGGCTATGGGCTCGCTAGGAGATGATGGCCAACACGGCCTTTTCTCAGATACCTTCAGGTACTTCGTGGTGCAAGGTGAGCTAGGGCCAAGTGCTGCTCCACCAGCAGACAGGACTGGTTCAATGCTTGCTTCTTTCATCCTCACTTTTCAAAAATAATAAAGTAATTACCCTCTTGCTACTGCTACTTCAAAGAAAGGTCAATGGGAACACACGTGTACTTCTTCCCTCAGCTGCAGCACGAGGCAGAAGCCAGTTCTGAGAAACACCTCTGACCACCCAGGGACACACCAGGTGGGGAAAACCAAGCTCAAGTCCATCCTCCCTCCCCTAAGGGAGGCAACAAGACCCAACTCATCAGCTGTGGTTTCCACTTTCTCTTTGCTTTACCATGAGCTCTCTAAAACATAATTACATCAACGTGCTTTTCCTACAAGTCTCTTGGAAGTGAAAACCACCCATAAGTCTCCCATGAAGGGGATTCTGGTGCTCAACCACCACCCAACCATTCCAGCAGAAGGACTGTTATCACTTTGAGGCTCATTCTCCTCCAACACTGCCTGCTCTCTTTCCCAGATCCCAAGAAACAGGATGAGCTGCAATCCCGTGGCAGTGAGTTATCCTTTCACAGAATCGTAGTGGTTGGAAAAGACCTTTAAGATCATTGAGTCCAACCATCAACCCAACACTGCCAATTCCACCTCTAACCCATGTCCTTGAGCACCACATCTACCCATCTTTTAAATCCCACCAGGGAAGGTGACTCCACCACCTCCCTGGGCAGCCTGTTCTAATTTAATGCATCTGGATCAGCTTGGCACACTCACAGGTCAGCTCAACATCCCTCATCACCACCATGGGACACAGCACAGTAGAAGACAAACCATTAACAAACTTCTTAATCTTCTGCCTCTGGTCCAAGTTTCTTCAAATAAGGCAACTGCATTAAACCTCACTCACTCCCAGGCCAGGATTTTAATGAGCAGCTTTGTTACCCAAGCAAGTAGAAATAAAACCATAGAATCCCAGACTGGTTTGGGTTGGGAGGGACCTTCAAGCTCATCCAGTTCCAACCCCCCTGCCAGCAGCAGGGACACCTTCCACTAGACCAGGTTGCTCAAAGCCTCATCCAACCTGGCCTTCAACACTTCCAGGGTGGGGGCATCCAAATCATTCTTATTTCATTTAAAAAAACAAACAACCCAAAAAAGTAGATGAGTAAGAGTTTGAACAAGTTTTGTTTGGTTTTTTTTTAAACTCTGATGAACAAGAACCTCATTTTCCCACAACAAAAGCTCTCCTTCTGTGGCCTCTCCAAGAACCACATAAAATGGAACCAAATTCAAACCAACCAAGAGCAAAGTTGTCTTCTTGAGGCTGCATCCAAACATCACCACTATGTATTTGACTGCTCAGCCCTCCTAAGCAGGGTATTTACCACGACTGTACAGCCCCTGAGCAAAACATACCCGTTGTTTTTACTCCCATCCAACCATGAGACTGGTTTTTTTTTTCCTTTTCAGATGTCTACAGAAAGCTGCTTGAGTGCTAGACCTTGAGGATTGCCTTTCCATCATCCAAATCATCATCCTTCATCCTCTCCATCCTCCAGATCAGTTCCCTGCTTCTCCTATCATCAAACAGGACAAGCCACCAGATCATTTTTTTCCTAAAATAAAGGATATTATTTGTTTCCACACAGCTGCAAGAAAACAAAAGGCACCCCCCTCCCCCTCCCCAAATCCTAAGAATGTGGAAATTTAGGGGCAAATTAAATCAGATCCAACTCTTGCACCTCACCTGCAACACAAGATGCCTTTGTGACCACGAAACAGGTGAGGATTTTGCTCTCCAATCTTGATCCAAATATTTTCCTGCAAATACCGAGTTTCTACAGGATAAGTAGGAAATCAACAGCCAAAACAGACCAGACCGTTTGGAGACTGATCACAGACAAGATGCCTTCAAGAAAGGTTTCTTTATAGAATCCCAGACTGGTTTGGGTTGGAAGGGACCTTAAAATCATCCAGTTCCAACCCCCCTGCCAGCAGCAGGGACACCTTCCACTAGACCAGGTTGCTCAAAGCCTCATCCAGCCTGGCTGCAAACACCTCCAGGGAGGAGCAGCCACAGCTTCCACAACTTTGAGTCTAACAAACTAAAAAAAAAATTAGTTCCCTGAGTGGGACTATGAGGATTCAACCCAAAGACCCCCTGCACACCTTCACTTGCGTTTACACACTGACATTTTACGCTCCCCACTCTCACTCTGGTTTCACCTGAGTGCTCCGGCGCTTTGTGTCAGGGGAGTTATCGTGTTTCATGTGAAGAAAAGTGATGAGAAATAAATAAAAACCATAACAACATTATTTCAGCTTAAAACACATTCACCTCCCAAATTATTTCCCAACACCAAAGGAATCCATTGCATGTTACTGGTTGTCTCTGCTGAACTCCAAAGCAGCAGGTAAAGCCAAGGAACGGGCAAGCGTTGACTTGACCTTCTCAATTTTCTTACAGGACCTTTTGGCTCTGGTAAGAGGAATGGAGAAGCCTCTATAAAGAAGCTAATTTCAAACTGCTGGAAAAATAAACTCAGAGACATTTTCCTTATTCCTTTCTCTTTATTATTATTATTAAAAAAAATAATAATAATTTAAAAAGCTATTTAAAATTTGGAATTAATCCAGATGAGACCAGATGCCACCACATCATCCTGGGGTTTCTACAACAAAGAGACACCCTGTGGAAAGCCTCAGCCTCAGGAAAACAAGAGACCAACCTCAAGTGAAGCACAATATTGCAGTTTCTAGTTTTTATACTTTTCTTGTGTCACTGCTTGAAGTTCTGCCCTTGCTCAGTGTTTATTTCCCTGGGTTATGACTGGTTTGAGGTTGGTTTTTGTTAGTGAGAGGGCTTTAGGATACACAAAACAGCCGGTGCTCTTGTAAGGTAACAGAATTATCACAACAACATGGGTGAAAACAAACTCCTGGGGTGCAGGACAAGCAGGGAAAGGTCAGGAATCCCAGCAAGGGATTGCCCAAGGTCTGATTTGTAAATCCTGACACTTAAGGAACCACTTTCTGGTCATCATGATGGAGCATCATCCTGTTATTCCTGCAACTCACGACAGCCACGGCAGTGCTCAGCCCTCCTCCCACCAGCTGCAGCCTGTCACAGCCTCTGGCAAACACATCCTTACTCATTAATTCATTATTACAAATTCTAAGAAGAGGGAATTTGATTTTATTTGCCTTTTAAATGCTGTTTCAGTGCTAAAACAGTGTTATTCACTGTTCAGCGTGTCATCTTTTGTTGTACATCACACGTGAGCGTTCTTTTCTCATCTCTCCTTCTGACCCTTTCCCCTCCATCCTTCCTCCATCATTCCACACCCATTATCATCTAATAAGGGGAAAGCGAGGTATTTCCACCTCTCTCCAAGGTTTGAACTGGACACATCAACTCTGCATCCATCCAGCAATCCAAGAGTCATTAGGACAAGTGAACAGGATGAGAGGGGCAAGCCCTGGAGCACAGGAACAGCCAGGCACTGATCTCAGCAGCCCTACAGCATATTGCAGTCAACCAAACCCTGATTGAAGTGAGAATTCAGGATGGTTCCTTTTAAACAGGATCATTTAAATCATTTAATCCCCCCTGCTGCTGGCAGGGGGGGTGGAACTGGATGATCTTTAAGGTCCCTTCCAATCCAAACCATTCTATGATTCTATGATTTCCAGCTCTGGCAGTCACACTTATACAAAGGATGAAGCTTGCAAGATGTCTAGAAGCTTGACCTTCAGCTGATAAATATCCACCCCGTGATCTTTTTCACCATTTTATTCCTGTAACATCTGTTGTAGTAAACAATTATCTGGAAAAAAAAACCAAAAACCAACCCAAAAACCTGAGTAACACAAATTTCCTGTGATTAATTGCGGCTATTTTGGGACCAGTTCTCACCAGCCTGCAAGCAAGATGAAGTTCTGCAGAGCAGTTGGGAATATTAATTCCCTTACACAGCACAGCAGCTCCTAACTGGAGCACGTTACAGCTCCAAGCTCGTTTCAGCAGCAGTGCTGCAGTCCATGAGAGATCCAGCTGACTTCCAGGGAACAACGAGAAGGAAACTACACCTTGCAGGCTCCAAAAATTCAAAGAAGGGCAGGAAGAGATAAGTAAGTGACCATGAGAACTTGTTTATCACCTTAAAGAGGGCAAAAGTTCCTCAAAAAACGTATGCTGGGCAGCCCTGGGAAGAACAGGAGATAAAGCACAATTTTAACAGTTTAATTACAGTGTGATTTTTTAAAAGAATTTAATTAAACCAGAGCAAAAAGCATGCAGACTTGGTGAGTTCTGAGGTTTTTTTTTTGAGCTAAAAATTAGGTTTTAAGTTAATTAGGAAGAGATTAAAGCTAAACCAAACAGAATTAAGAAAATTCAAGGCATTAAGTAACGAGACTTTGGCAAGGTACAGCTGGACACTAGAGCTGAGTAATTCCACACAGCTGAAGCGATGGACTCTCAGCCCTTTGGTATTTTCAATTTGATTTTACAATATTAAAGCACCAAAAATGTGTATAGGAGGAGCTCCTGCATCTCTGGAGAGATCTTATAGCAGCCTCCCAGTACCTGAAGGGGCTACAAGAAAGCTGGGGAAGGACTTTTCATAAGGGCAGTTAATGACAAAACAAGGGGAAATGGGTTTAAGCTGAAAGAGGGGAGGTTTAGATGAGATATTAGGAAGAAGTTCTTCACTGTGAGGGTGGTCAGACACTGGAACAGGTTGCCCAAGGAAGTTGTTGATGCCCCTTCCCTGGAAGTGTTGAAGGTCAGGCTGGATGAGGCTTTGAGCAACCTGGTCTAGTGGAAGGTGTCCCTGCTGCTGGCAGGGGGGTTGGAACTGGATGAGCTTTAAGGTCCCTTCCAACCCAAACCAGTCTGGGATTCTATGATTCTATGATCTCAGCAACTTTGGTTAACCTGTAGTGACAGCTCTGCTCACGAACACAGAGTGGACACAACATGGAAACCTTTCACAGGGGTTACGTGGAGTAGTAAGGGTTTACGTTGTGTAGCACAAGATGCAAACAAACTAACTCCTCGTTTAAAATCCAGTCTTGGCTGATAAAGATGTAAAAAAAGCCAACTGGATGGCTTTTTTTGCAGGTTCTGTGAAGTGAACAGATAAACATCAAACCCAAAGGTGTCTGCATTTCCTCTTCTCCTCTGCAATTCCCTTCCGAGCATGTGTTTGCAAGGACCAGGAGATTGCGTAAGATAAACAAGGTCAGCCCATCTTCAGGGCTAAGAAAGCTCCTGTTTGGCGACAGCAAACAGCATTTAGCACCTGCCAACCTCATCTCAAGCAGTTTGAACATGCTGGGCTGGACCTGCACAAAAGTTACAGAATCCCAGAATGGTGGGGGTTGG
>NW_010326197.1:0-3573 GCF_000700745.2 Antrostomus carolinensis
TAATAATAATAATAATGAAGAGTTTTGCCCAGCTACAAGTTTGCTTTGCACATAAGCAGAAAAAAAAAAAGATTTTTTTGCTCTGTTTTGCACGCTGTGCCCTGCCTCCCCTTGCAGGGGGTCCACATCCATCATCGCTGCTTGTTTTGGCAGCACCCCACTCTGGGTACTGGGATTTCTCTGTCTACCTTGCAGCACTGGCGAGCAGCAAAGTGGGGGTTGGAGAACGCCACCCCACTCGCCGTCACGTTCATTCACTGTGTGGTGAAGTCAAGCCCATTGTGAACGGACTAAAAATCATCTCAACTGTCAGCAGAAGGATTTGCACAACTTGCTTCTCTCCCTCGAAGAGTGACTGCAGTGTGAAAACATGCTGTTCAGCCAGTAGCAGCATTAGCTGTTCTCAAACAGAGCAAGCTGGGGGAAGGGGGGAGTCTAAAGAAAAAAAGGTCTGCAAAGAATTTCTTTTAGGTGAAGCCAAATAGACATTTACTGTAAATCCAACAGACCAGCTTCCCCACGAGGTTTTTTTTATTATTATTATTTTCTGCACCCCCCAGAAGTCCCTCCCCACAGGTGGCAGATATTAGACCCTGCACACCTCCGGCAGATGCAGCAGCCCATCACCAGCGGTCTCAGACTGCCCTCTACAGCCTCCTCACGCAACCAGCTCTGTAGCTCAGCTCCAGGCTAAAGACCTGCCAAATCTGTCACACCTTGTGACATATTAAAGATACCGGAGTGTCACATATCAGGCAGATAAGGCAGTAATAGCGAGCCATCCGCTCGGGGAAATGGATGGCTCAGAGAGGGTCTCTCCACGTGGACTTCTCCAGTACAAGAGAGGATCCTGCAATCACAATTCATTACCATTTTTTCCGCCGACTGATTCCTCCTTCACCCTCAGACCTGTAGATCACAGCCACCCTCAGCAAAGGAAAACTCCCTGAGAAGACATGAGTCACCCTCTCACCACCCACTGACACCCCTCTGACATGTCTTTCCCCCCCCGAATTGGACTCAAGCACAGCTGACATTTTTCAGGCGTGTGCTTCTTCCATCCCTAATTACACACCCAAATATCTTCAGGATAAAGTTGGTGTTTAAGAGATGGCAAATGTTTGCTTTGACCTTTACAGCTGGTGACTTCGAAAAATCTATTACCATGTCCCTTTATTCCCTCCTCCATGATTTTCTTCTGTAGCATCAGGTTATTGCTGGGTGGCAAAGAGGGACAGTGGCAGATAAGAGAAGGATGATGCCTGATGATTTTTAATTTTTAAATACAAGGGAAAAGACAACATACCCTGCGACACAGATCTATTGCAGGAAGCAAAATGTCCCATAAAGGTGACTCGTGGAATCAAAGGAAGAAGAAAAGCCTGTCAAACCAAGCCCAAGTATCACAGGCCATAGACCAAAGACAACAAAAAAACCCCACAACACATGTGTGTGTGCATGTATAAATATACACACCATGTCTTCATTAAACCCAAATAAAGTTTGTACACCTTCCCCATGGTGGCTGGCAAGAGCCAGTCCCAGAAGAATGGCTTTAATCTCATTTCAGACTCAATAATATAGTGCCAGATGTTCTTGGAAATCTATTTTGCCCCTGTACATTGTGCAATTAACCTTTCAGTTTCCCTGAGATCAAATTAGAGCTGTGGAAATGTTTCCAAACCTCTCTCTTAACCAGAGAAGCATGGGGTGTTTGAACCAACTGCTGAGCCATTTTCCCATCCCTCTGCTCCTTTGGATGTCCCAGGAAGGATGTCAGGCCAGCTAGAGATGCCATTGTGTGACTTGCAGGGGGTAAAAATATAAATAGTCCAGGCTATTTTATGAAGTTTCTGAGGTCTGAGCTTGATTCTGAACAGTATACCTTAAAGAACTCTGTTTCATTTGATCACAGACATTCCCTACAAATGGTGGGCATATTTTTCCAGAAGGAAATGGCAAGCACAGCATTTCATCTAACAGCCAAGGATGCTGGTAAGCCCATGGCCAGCAAACTGACAACTGGTCCAACAAGAGGATTTTCTGGGCAAGCACACTGGGCTGTGCAAAGCCCTGCTGGTAGCAGCTCACACAGACGCAGCAGCATGGGTTTGCTCCCGAGACCAGTGCCTAACCCGGGACAAGTAATTTGTCACACCTATGGCCACATCCTAGGTGCAGGGACAGAGCTTCCTACCTGTCCTGGTAACTCAGCACCCACTCAGAGTCTGAGCGGGCTTCAGGCTAGCTGAATTCTGATTTCAGTATTACCCAGCCCTTTTTAAACTCTGGAGTCAGCTTAGATGCTTTTGCATCCTATTTCTGAGCATGGAATTCCAAGTAAGCTGCTGGAAATTATTTTAAAGGACTTACTATTCAAGAAAATGTAAAAGAGTTAAAAATTAAGCACAAGAAATTTTCCTGCAGTGCCCAGGAGCAAACATTGAACCTGAGTTACGAGAGATTTAAAAGGTCCCTGACAAGTACCTCTTAGGCAACCCAAGATGTTAAATCTCTCTATCATCTCCTTAATTCCATCACCCAGCATTTGCAGCCAGCCACAGGAAAAGCCAAAAAGCAAACAGAAAGGTAGCAGCAGCTCAAGAACACATCAAAGGTTGCTCAGTCTTAGGGTTTTATTTACTCACAGGTATTGACAGGATGAAGGAAAAGTGTTTGTTTGTGTTAGCAAGTATCTGCTGGTTCTAAAATATTGACATAGCAGAACCTCAGTGTTTTAGTTCAAAACTCTCAGTGCAGGACACATCAATAGCATGTGATCTATGCGTTGAGTAGAGAGACAGAATTTTAACTTCTCATTTAGCCCAAAAGCACAGCCAGCTAGATAAAACAGAAGAGCCCAAGCAGGAGAAAACTTTAGCTTTTCAATTACAAGACGGCTCTGAGGCATGTGTACACCTGTTTATTTACGAAGCTGCTACTATTGTTTTAATGTAAACAGGATTCAAAGTCCAGTGTCAGCTAGGAGGGGCCAGCTGAGAAGATTTCAAAGCAAGATCCTTAGAAAAGTGCTGTCCTATTCAGGGAAGCGGTTCCTGTATCATGACTGAAGTGCTATTGAAAAAGTAAACAAATATTTTTATTACACGATGATAAAAGGGTTTGAATAGAAAAGCTGGCCAGATATGAAAACAAACTTTCACATATAAGGGCTTTTGATGCACATGATTTACTCTGATGACAACAGGCCACGCTGAGAAGTGCTGAAAGCTTATTAATATGATACAAAAGACTTTTGTTTATCGGTTGCCGGACTGCATGGGAGCTGCAATAAGCGAGCGGCGACGTGGCTGGTGTCCTGTCTTTAGAGCTGCATAATGAGGGGAGGTTTAGAAAACACTGCTGGAGCAGAGCTCTGGAATAAAGCCTGCTTTCAAAGGCAAAGGACAGCGGTGCTGCTCTTGCAAGCACAGCTCAGAGGTCTGAAGCTGAGGGCTGATCTCAGCACCCAAACGGTTCCATCTCTGCTTCAACCCAGAAGAACGGCAGCACCTCCCAGCCATGAGCTCAGCTTATCGGTTTGGTGCTGCATACACTTTATCATGGAATGGT
>NW_010326198.1:0-1814 GCF_000700745.2 Antrostomus carolinensis
CCACGCTTCTCTTGATGCAGCCCAGGATAACCTGTTGTGAATTAAAAAAACCCCAAACAAACAACTTGAGGCAAAGATATTAATTTTAAACAGTAAGATCAGAGGAAATCAAACACTGCTCCAGACTAGTTGTTACTATTTTTTTTTATCTTACTTTGAGTTAAAATACAATGCAGGTCTGAATTAGGGCTTGTTAGTCCTAAAAATAAAGTGACTTTTTGCTGTAAAATTCTTGTCTCATAGAATCATAGAATCATAGAATCATAGAATGGTTTGGGTTGGAAGGGACCTTAAAGATCATCCAGTTCCAATCCCCCTGCCATCAGCAGGGACACCTTTCACTAGACCAGGTTGTTCAAAGCCTCATCCAACCTGGCCTTCAACACTTCCAGGGAGGGGGCATCCACAAATCATATATATTGATTTTATACAATGTCATATTTCTGCACTATCCTGGAAGAAAAGGAAGGAAAAAGGCTTTATAGGACATTTTTGTAATGATAGCACAGTTCTGGCTCAGATGGCTATTTGTTTTAGGTCAGGCATTAATTTAGCATCACCAGAACATCACAGCTTTCATTAGAGAGCGGAGCAGGAGAGACTCGAGCACCTGTGTGAGAGAGATGAAAGCACATTTCTTTGTACGTCCGTGTTTGCGGATGCGCGTTGAGAGCGTAGGAAAAAAAAATATTGCAGCTTTTGCACTTACTTCAAAAATGACTCACTCCCTCTGGTGGGAACATTTAATTCTGAACGTCTGATGCTGCTTTTCCTCCTCCCTCCTCCTCCTCCTCCTCCTCCTCTTGCATCCACCCCCCTCGCCACATCGCATTCATCTTGCTTCGCGTGACATCTGCTCCGTGTGCTGCAGAGCAGCGCGTTGGTTTCTATGGTAGCTACTGGAACCAGAGGACCTGCGGACTGGATGGGAGAGGAAGAAGAAAAAGCCCAAAGTGAACAGATTTGGGTCCACAATGGCCATTTCCTGGTGGGCTGGGATGCATTCAGAGATGATGCCCCAAGAGAAGGTCACTCCCATGGCCATCAACTGCTGGGGCGTCCAGGGCCAAGGACGTTTGCGACATTTGCTTTCTCCTCCAGTGTGAAGTGTCTGAAGGACAAAAGTCAAGTGGAGGGTTTGAAGACCAGCAGATTGTGGGTTGGATTGGACTTCACGCCATGGTTCCTTTTGTCTTGTTTAGGTCTCCAATTTTGCAGCAAGTGGTGCTCGGCTTCTGCCTTTCAGGTGGTGAAAATGCAGATGCCAGACCTAAGCTATTATAATTAAGTGTCTATTTTTAACATAGTTTGTCATTAGAATATCATTTTTTAAACAAGAGATTATAATCCCAGTTCACAATCTACACCTGTAGCTTGTTTTTTTATTATTATTATTATTATTATTTTATTTTAAGAATAGTTCTTTGATTTGTTCTGGCTCTGAATTAATTAAAAGCCCTGAATTAGCATCCTGCCGTATCATCTGTGGCATCTTCACTCCTCTGTCCCCCCAGGTATAAACACTGGGATTCTGAGCTGGCTCACTTCAGCTACAGTGAGTTGAATAAAATACAGAGCCCACTTCTTCATTTAAAAAAAAAAAAATATTTATGTGATGGAATCAGAATACAATTTGTGTTTCTTGGTTGAAAAACCCATGAAGATGGTCATTCAGGTTGCAACATCAACGCTCATGTGCCACCGCTTACCGTGGGGCATTGCAGCTGTGAAACGTCCCGTGTTCAGAATCAATGTTGTCATGTTAGACCATTACAAAGTGTACTGGTTTCACTGGACCAGCACTGGGCTGGCAG
>NW_010326199.1:0-1867 GCF_000700745.2 Antrostomus carolinensis
CAGTTCTCCAGCTGCAGGACTGACAGACCCCTGACCCTGGCACTGCAGCAGCTGGGGTGGAGAGGGGACCCTTCCCCGCTCCCCTCAAACTTGCCCACATTCCTGGATGCTCAAGTGGAGCCTGAATTGCCCCAAACATGCCAAAACATTGTCACCTGAGTCACCCAACACCCCTGCCCTGCCTCCATTGTCAGCCCCACACCCACTCTCCAGACCCCGCACCCAGCCCCACACCCAGCTCCCCACGCCACCCCAAGCAACTCATCTCCTCTCCCTGGGGCTGTGGGTGGGACCCAAAAGGGGGGTGGGCAGCACACATGGGGAAGGGTCCCTTTGGGTCATGGTGCTGTGGGGTCACGCTGCAGCCCCGTCCCAGTGCCAGCCCCATGGGACACTGTGCTGAGGAAGGGACGTGCGGTGCTTGGGCACGATGTTTATGGTGCGTGGGAGTGTGTTGTCTGGAGAGCTGCCGGTATCCAGGCACAGCGCTGGCAGGATGAGCCGGCGGCGTGGCACGGTGGGCACACAGCCCTGGCACCTGCTGAGGGGACAGTGAGCCCTGGCTGTGGTGAGGAACCCGACGTGGAGGGGTGTTCCCCTGGGAATGGCATGGACAAACATCCAGACAGGAGCCCCCTCAGTGCCCAACACTTGGGTGGTCACAGAATCCCCGACTGGTTTGGTTTGGAAGGGACCTTAAAGCTCATCCAGTCCCAACCCCCCTGCCAGCAGCAGGGACACCTTCCACTAGACCAGGTTGCTCAAAGCCTCATCCAACCTGGCCGAGAACACTTCCAGGGAGGAGCAGCCACAGCTTCTCTGCCCAGCCTGGGACACTGGCTCACCACCCTCACACCAAAGAATTTCTTCCTCACATCTCATCTCCATCTCCCCTCTTCCACTTTCAAGCCATCACCCCTTGTTCTCTCACTCCCTGCCCTTGTCCAAAGTCTCTCCCCAGCCTTCCTGGAATCCCTTCAGGTACTGGGAGGGCAGAGGGACCCTCAGGTGGGTCAGAGCAGCCAGAGCTGTGGGGCTGAGAGAGGGGTTGGCCCAGGTGATGCTCTGGGCTTGTGGGATGATGTCTGAACAGCATCAGTAGGACCAGTGAGAGGGACAGCGGTTGTGTCCACCCCTGGCATGGATGGCCAATGGGGCATCATCTCCCTGCCTTGCTGCAGGAACTGGTGTGTTGTACTGGGCCATACTGGGCTGTGCTGGGTTGTCCTGTGCTACGCCTGCCAATGCTGTTTTGCTTTTGCTTTCTTGGGCACGCGGCCCAAGGGCAGAGGAACGGGGCTGGTTGCACTAATGAGCAGTAACGAGCGGCTGCAATTCGGCATGTGTGTTGGAAACAACCACGTGTGGCTCAACCAAAGCATCTCGGCTGCCCACAGAGACCAGGAGCGACCGGGCTGGGCGCCTCTCCCCTGCCCGTGGGCGTCTGCGGTTCGGGAGCCAGGGTGACAGCCCTGCTGCGCTGGCCACTGAGCCAGCGGGACCACGGAGCTGTTTGCTGTGGGGAAGAGGAAAGTCCAGGGGTGAGGACACGGGGATGTGGTCACTTGGTGTTGCAGGAGTTGTCCCGCAGTGGGACACAGAAAGAATCACAGATTGGAAAGGACTTTTAAGCTCATCGAGTCCAACCATGAACCCAACACTGACCAGTCCCCTATGACTAACCCATGTCCCTCAGCACTGTGTCTACACGACTCTTCAATCCCTCCAGGGATGGGGACTCCACCACTGCCCTGGGCAACCCCTTCCAATGCCTCAGAACCCTTTCAGCAAAGAAATTCCTCCTCACATCCCATCTCAACTGCCCTGGCCACAACTGGAGCCCATTTCCTCTTGTCCTGTCCCTTGG
>NW_010326199.1:2041-2340 GCF_000700745.2 Antrostomus carolinensis
GGGTTTTGCCCGGACCCACAAGCTCCCCCCTCGGCCTCCTTTTCTCCAAACTAAGGCACGGAGAAGCAGCCGGTGTGGCTCTGGGGTGGGGGTGGCTGTGTGGGTCGCACTGGGTGGGCCCGTCAGGTGGGGCACCCCTGCTCCCCACATTCCCACAGCCGGGGTAAGTGCTGGGGTGGTTGGGCAACAGGGCGGCACCCGCCTCCCCCTCCCTGCAGCGGGGCCGGCTGACGCCGTGGGGTGCCGGTGACAGGAGGGTGCTGGGTTGTGGCAGCAGAGTCCCACACGACCCCCAGCAC
>NW_010326200.1:0-258 GCF_000700745.2 Antrostomus carolinensis
GACCCACGGCGCTGGGCCCAAGACCCCACAGTGGTCCTGGAGAGCCAGACCCCGTCCATGTCCCTTACCCTGCTCCACTGCCTCTCGCGTCTGCTGGTTGCTGAGGTTGGCGTAGGGGATGGCACCCAGGCTGAAGGCTTCCCACAGCAGGATCCCGAAGCTCCAGACATCGCTCTCGGAGCTGTATCGGCCTGGGGACACGGGGCAGGATGGATGCTGGCAGCTGGGACACTGACATGGCACCGCCGCCCCGGCTGC
>NW_010326200.1:294-1331 GCF_000700745.2 Antrostomus carolinensis
CTCCTCAGGACCAGGCAGGTGGGAGCAGGACAGTGTGCCCCAGACTGCTGGCTCCCAGCTGTGCTGCAGAGCCACCGAGCCACGCTCAGCTCCATCACATACCATAATTGAGTGCTTCAGGGGCAGTCCACTTGACAGGGATCTGCTTCATCCCGCCCGTGGAGGCATAGATGCCATCCTCCTCCTCCCGCGACATCCCAAAGTCACTGATCTTCAGGGCATTCTTCTCTGTCACCAGGCAGTTGCGAGCAGCCAGGTCCCTGGGATGGCCCAGAGCTGTCAGCCACATGCCCAGCCATCCCCAGGAGTCTCCACCTGGCACAGGACGGGGGACAGCAGGGGCCCCGGGGTTCACCCTGCCCTGCCTGGCACCCGCCTGCACCACCGGAGCCCACCTGTGGATGCAGTGCTTGCTCTCCAGGTACTCCATGCCAGCAGCAGCGTTCTCCGTCATCTTGATCAGCTCCTTCACCCGCAGATGGGGCCCCTCGCTGCGCAGGAAGCTCAGGAAGTCCCCTCCTGCACCCAGGATTGCAGAGCTGGCAGGCAGCTGCCCTGGCACGCGTGGCAAGCTTGCACACACACGCACCGACTGCCCCAGTAGCGTGGGGACCACAGGAGGGGGCCACTCACCCTGCACCAGCTCCATGACAATGTAAATGGGCTGCTTCTGGGTGCAGACACCGATGAGACGGACAATGTTCGGGTGGCTGTACTGCTTGAGGATCCTGTGGGGACGAGGAGGGGCACTGTGAGCATGCAGGGGGACCAGCTGCTCTGGGCAGAGGCCACCTCAGTGCCATCCCTCTGCCCAGCCAGCCCAAGGACACGGCCCTCAGCACAAGGATGCTGTGGTGCCAGTGGGGTTCAAACAGCCCCAAGTCCCAAGGACGGACAGACAGGCCGGGACAAGTGTGACAGCCGTACAGACCTGGCCTCCTGCAGGAACTTGGCCTTGAGTTCTGGTGGGAGGGTTTCCCGGCAGGATTTCACAGCCACAGGGGTGTTGTCAGCACGCAGGCGGCCGCTGAACACCT
>NW_010326201.1:0-797 GCF_000700745.2 Antrostomus carolinensis
GGTCTTGGTGAAATCAAGAAGAACCTTAACTCACTTCAGTCATCCCTCTCAGGATCTGACTCACAAATTTTCAGGTGTAAATTATGCTTTTCCACAGATTTCACACTATCTAGAGATTTTCCTTTTGCTAAGTAGATGCTAACAGGGGAAGGAAAAAGAATGACATTTCAGTTAGGAATTTTTTGTCTTCTGATTATTAATTTTAATCAGAGGCATGCATTTTTTTTTCCTCCTTTGATATTTTTCTTTTTCTATACAGCTTCTAGATGTGAAAAAAAAAAAAAGAAAAAGATCTGTTCAGCCTCGTACCATTTCTTTTCCCTCTTCTTTTAGCTTATCTAATATGGTATTTGACCTACATGTGGTATAGTTTAATAGTAGGTGTAAAATGAAATCTTCTACAAGCCTTAATTTTCTGGAACTTTCAGAATTCCAGTCACATTTATTGACACACTAAAAATGCTATTTATTACATGAAAGCAGAACACATTAAAAGGCAGAGAGTATCACAACATAAATATTTCTCTGTAGTCATATTCCCATTTCAGCTCCCCATTCACAAGTACAGTGTATGTCTAGTGCTGACTCCATGAACACTCCATGAAAACATAATGTATGTAAACAGTAGCCAAATATCTCTTAAAACCTACTTAAAATCCTGTTTTTCATTCTTCCATAAAAAAGTAATTTGGATTAGCACAATGACTTTTCAGTATTTGCCCATTTCTAGCAACTGCACAGCTTGAGAAGTGGTTAGTTGCACTGCCTTCTCACGTGCACAGCCATTGTTCTTTGTA
>NW_010326202.1:0-3155 GCF_000700745.2 Antrostomus carolinensis
TTCCACCCTGAGGGCTCTGAGGGAGGAAGCGGGCAGCAAGCCCCAGGCAGAACTGCAGGTCCTGGTGCTCCTCCAACGAGAGCTGTACAATGAAAAAATATTTCGAGAAAAAAAAAGCAATTGCTCAGCTGGTGTGCGGTGCAGTGAGCTAGCAGAGAAGGTGTGAGGTGGTAGAAAAATCCCTTCAAATAAATAGTTCCAAACAGATAAATGGTCTAAAAAGCCATGGGCTGGGTCTCGCAGGAGGCCCACGGCACACTCACTCGGCAGCAGCAGGGAGGGCTCACGGGAGTACAGGATCTCCATTATTAGGTGGTTTAGGTGGTAGAGCTGAGCTTGAAAGAGAGCTCAGGGCTTGTCCCGTTCCCAGGGTCCTGCCAGCGACCCTGAGCGTTACCTGTCTGCTTGGAAACAGCATCGCACAGCCCGGGGAGCGGCGAGCCCGCAGCGCCGGGGTCTGGGCTCGCCGCTGAAGGCGGCACTGGGAGGGGAGATGAAGGTGGTTGACGTTGAGCCTCTTGCCATGTTGCACTAACACCATCTTCCAACAGGTCTCTCCTGTTTGACAAAGGCAAACCCGAGTGCCGGTGCTGTGTCGGTCGCTATCTCACGGCTTCTAACCCTACATGGCGGGAAATGGAGGCTGCAGGGAGCTGATACTCCACTGAGTACAAGTGGAGAGTAGCTGAACAATGCATAGGTGCTATTTTTTCCCTCTCTCCCCCCTTGTTTTCTGACTGAGGTGCTGGGAGGAAATTATGGGCTTTTTCATTGCCTTTATCATGACGTTCTCAGATCTCCAACTGCCAGCCTGAGATGTGCTCGTGTGCTCTGCATCTTGTGGCTGCTACTGATGTCTCTCCTGTGGGGAAAAAGGTGTCAGTGGAATGACTGGCACCATCCTGACCGCAGTTCTTTGTGGACTCAGCTTAAGGATTTTGTCATGAACAAAAGCTGGTTTTGAAATCGTGGAGCCTGTGACGCTCTTACACAGCTAAATAGTTTGTGCACAGCAAGACCCATCAGATTTGTCTAGGAATATCTAGGAACAGGGTTGATCATTCACCAATGCAAAGCTCTGAATAGACAGAAGAAGCTACTTCCGATTCATTCTTCATATGGAAAGAGAAAGGAGAATGATTTGCATTAATGTGGATCACCTGGTGTCCCTGATGTGTTGTGGAGTCAGTTCCAAACACAGGACCCAAGCCCGGAACTTGCAGGCCTTGGAATAAATCAGTGTTGATTTTCCTCCTGCTGGTCCTGTAGTAGCCACTATAGCGGAATAAAAATCTTTTAGGATGTGACTACCCAGCTATAGTAGCTCCTTTCTGCTCTCTTTGGTTTTTAATTTTTGAAGGCAGTAAGAATATGAGGGAGAATTGCTATGTGATTTGGGAGGAAAAGTAGAAATGAGATGGCGAGGGGTGAATGGAGCATCTTGAGAAGGAGGTACGTGGGCTTTAGGGGTGTTTTGCTCATGTGAGAGCTGTTCCTAAATCATATTCCATCAGAAAGTATGTACCCAGAGAGGAGCAAAGCAGAGAAGGTCTGTCAGCAGATGGTAACCTCACCACCCACAAGAAAACACCATTTTTGTTCTTTGCCTGCGTGGTGATTCCCAGATGAGTTGTGGGACCAGCACAAGTGGGGCTGGTGCCTTGCAGTCACCCGTCTGGTCTCTGGGACTGTCCCAGCATGTTTATCTGAACTGTAACGGTTCTGTGGGGAAACAGTCAGCCCTTTGAAGTAAGAATTGACTGGGCAGCAGCTGAATGATGCTGGTTCTTTATTTTTTGGCAGCGGTTCAAAAAAAAGGGTATCACCTAGGAGCCTGGGCAGCATTGAAGCCCTGAGCTTCAATTGCCCCGGGAGGCAATTTTTACTCTAGAAAATGTGTAATCTAAAAACCATAAAATAATCAAGGCAATGAAGACGGGACTGTGCTATGAAACACATGACAAAAGTGCACACTTGGCTTGGTAGCATCCATCCTAACCAGAAGTGAGCAAATTTTCTTCGGCCACTTCTTACCCAACCCCTAGGTGATGATGAGTTTGTGATGCTGGGAGCCTGGGAGTGCTCAGGAGGAAAGGGAAAGCTTTGGGTGTTTCCTGGGGGGGCTGTTGGTCCTGGGAGGCTGCTGCTGCTTTCTGGATCTGGGAATGATAGCAGGAGCCTGTCCGGCTGCCTGGGCTCTGATCAAGAATAGCAGGGGGAGGCAGCCTGAGAATGGACCTCAACTCCCCCCGAGAGTAAAAAGAGGGCATGTGGTGAGATGCAGAGAAAGAAAAAAAGAGCAAGGAGAAGAAGGTTGGGTTTGTTGGTCCCACCTCTCAATTTAGCTCAGAATTTCAGCATTTCTGCTGCCTGTGTAGAGAGCAGGGATGTCTGGGGCTGTATCAGAGAGATACCCACCACTCAGTTCCCAGAGGAGTCTCCAGCCTCTGCATCATGATGCTCACTGGCACAGTCACTTCTGCCCAGCCACATCAGGGCCCCGGGCACGGGGCAGAGGTAGGAACAGCGGGAAGGGCTGGAAGAGGCGGCAGTTTCCAAACCTGGAGGCAGGACATGAGACAAGGAAACAGGGGCGGAGGTGGCATGGGAATACACTGACTACCAAGGCAGCAGCTTCCAGCGATGGAGGAGAAGAACCACAGATGAAGAGTTTGGGCATAGCACTGGAGAATATTCCTTGTGGAGGAACCCATCCTGTGAAAGACACTGTGTCGTGAAAATAATCATCTACCCGATAATTTAATGCGAGTAATGCTGATCTCTGTACTAGAGGTGAACTGCGTGAGCCTTGTGCACGTGCAGAGAAGATGGGAAGGGTTTCATCCATAGCAGAGAAGGTTTTGCATTGGAGAGCAGCTTCTCTGTCTTGGGTTCTGCTTGTTAACTTTTCTTGTCACGTAAGAGCCCCTCTATCCCTTCCCACCCGTTATCTGATCATGAAGAACTCAACACAGAGCTCAGACTGCAGGTCACCACCTTCTCTCACAGGCGCTCTGTAGCCAAAGCTCTTTTTATACTCCTTTCTCCCAAAGGCCAATTTTACCTTATTAAAGTTCAGAAACCTTAGTCCTTGGGAATGCAAAACCTTGGTAGAGCCAAGCAATGAGGTGTGCCACCATCAGAAAAACCGCTCT
>NW_010326202.1:3170-6540 GCF_000700745.2 Antrostomus carolinensis
CTCTTGCATTTATCCCAGAGGCGTGGATTGCATGGCTTGTACGGACAAATGGAGCCATTAGGCTAAGGCCGTGTTAGAATGCCGTTTCCACGCAGTCTAGCCCGAACTTCAACCAGTCACGGTGTGATTTTGGCAGCTGGTTTGAGAAACCAACAAAGGAACAACCAGGAACTTTCTACAAATGTCAAAAACCCCATCAGCCAGCTGACAGCCTGAGCAGCAGCTCTTCCCCTCATCCACATGGCCGGGATTTTGGGACTGCACGGCTACGTGTGCCATCGATGGAGCTACGTTTCCAGGTTTCTCATGTAACTAGAAAGCTGAACTGGCAGGTGAGCTTGTAGCACAGCACTGGATATAGGGCTACTTGGGGAATACGTGATGCGGTTAGTTTTTGAGCTCTGCAGCTGGAGGATGTTGAGCAAGAATGTGTGATCTTCAGTAAAATAAAACTATGAACCCACTAGGTTGAAGGCTATCACATTACTACAGAAAATCTTCAAAACAGGTACAGAACCCAGAAAGGGAGTTCCTATTCATCTCTAGAGGTGATTGCTGCAAAGATGAAATTAAGATTTTCCCTTAGAACAATAAAAGCCAATTTAAATACACATTCTTCAAGTGCTTTTCTAGGGCTAACATTTGATAAGGTACACACAGAGCAAAGTAGTGACCAGAGATAGTCAGTGCTGGTAGAAGAAAAATATGAGGCTATACAATAGATTAGAATACAAGATGCAAAGGAGAGGAGTTGGAATGGATGAAAAAGCATTTGTGTGGAGCAGAAACGCAGTTTGTCTGTGAACACGTTAAGGTGCTTCCCTACAGAATGAAATTCTCTGAATTCACTGCCAGTGCCGCTGCTCACTGACCTTAACTGAGCAGCACACGGGGCAAAGCGTGCATGAGGAGAGGGTTTGCTTTTGTCATGCAGCTTCATTTAACATTCCCAGTTCAACCCAAAAATATGATGTTTGGGGCCCAGCTAAAATTTTTTGCCATTTACAATTGTTTGAGACTAACAGCTCTAAACCCATCTGAAATGAGGAACTTTGGGAAGTGGAATTACAAATTCAAAGATACCACACAGAGGCTTTCCCCTGCATTAGGCTGGTTCCTGGGAGGCTGTGCTTTCTCCTTTCTCCACCACACGTAACGTGGGAGACTCGTGCTGTCCCTCCAACAGAAACCCTGCGTGGGAAACCTGGCTCTTGCTGCTCAAATTAATTGCTCCTGGCTATTTAGAGAGCACCCCTGACCTAAGAGCCCTTTGCTCATCAGAACAGCTCCAACTCCTGTGCAGGCAGGCACATCATACACCAAACAGACCTCAGACTCCTTTTCCTCACCCTGCACGACTGGAAACACATTCTGTTGCAGCTGCAGAGTTTGTGAGGACTGAAAAAATGTTGCAAAAGAGAAGACAAGCCACAGCCACCAATCATTCAGAAATATATATATATACACACACATAGCATGGAAACAGGAAACGTAACAAAACAAAATATACTTTATTAAAATTAAGCATGTTAGCACCTCAGTGTAACCTGGAGAAGTCAGAGTCCAGCAGTTAACCAGTCCAGCAGGCCGAAGGGCTGAACGTCCTGAAGTGCATCCCAATGGTAGAAAAAGTACCACGACTGTTAGGACACGCAGGTTCTCAAGAAGCTAGGACACACCACCCGTCTGCCTTGTAAGGAGAGACGTTGTGCTGCCTATTGTCTCGATGGGAGCATATAGATCTGCTGGACCAATTCCACGTGTTAAATCTGATAGTGTAGCAGGTAATCTGCTTTTCCTACAAAAAAAACAAAACCAAAACCAAACCAACCAAAAAAATCGCCGCTTACTTGACTCGCAGGAAAATCAGTATAGCATGGAGCTGTAGTTCAGGGCTACATAATCAGATTGGAGAAAATAAATTAAAATGAAATAATGGCAAATACTTAGTTCATGAATGGCCCTGTAATATCCTTACGGTCGACCATCCAACTCAGTACACACGTTAACAGAAAAATGACCCATGCATCACATAGCAGGCTGGGACGCCAACGCCTTTCGCTGAGCAGGCGACATGATCAACAGATAAACCTCCAGCTACCAAATCCCACTGTGCCCTTTTGCTCGGTCATACAGAGTATCGAAACGGACAGCTGTCAAGCTACGTTAGCCAGTGTTACAAAGATTACAAGATTTTCAAGCTAAAGATACTTTTTACATTTAGAAAATACTGCTATAAAATTTAGTGAAACTGACACCGCGATCTACCGAGTGTAACGCACTCTGCTTGCGGGAGGAAGATCTCCCAGACCCGGGGGACACCCGGGCGTTCCTCCCTCGGCTGTAACTACGGGCACACTGTGGTGAGCTGCCTTTCTTTTTCAACATCATTCGCTCGCGAAGCCGTACCCTCTACATACGCATCGCCACGGGGCTATGCAGGTGCACCAGATACCCTCCTCTTCCTCCTCCTCCTTCAAAGCGCTGAGGTACCAGTCCCACCGGCTCACCTGGAAATACACATCCAGGCCAGACTGGCAGCCTCGCTGTCCTCACTCCACCACCTTTCCAGCCAACGTTGATTTGGTTTCCCGTTGCTGAAAGTGAGGGGATGAATGCTGGCTAGAAACAGAAATTACACAATCATTCCACATAGGTTTGTTACAATACTCTTAAACCTCGGTTTAGAACACGCAAGCACGTTTCAGAAAGGTCTTGCCTAATGTACAGATAATTAGTCATGCCAACTAGTTTAGGATTAGACAGCAAGGGTTTGCAACCGCTGCAGATAAACTCGCTTCGCCTCCGTTTCATCCCGGTTCTCTGAAGGAAAGCCAAGGATTTAAACTCCAACGTGTTACAAAGCCCCCCTTTCATTAGAGGCGGTTCTTAAGCCAAGGAGATAAACCACAGCCATCAAGTGCCACCGGGTTCTTTGTCCCAGACTGTAATCCTCACTAGTGGTGAGAGCATCGAGACGTCTGTAACAAACACGTACGTACTGCGGAGAAAGCAAAAACTACAAAGTACAAGAGCACTCTTTAATCTGGGGATTCTTCCACGCTAGGAACAGCAGTCTTTTATAGCATCAGTAATTTACTGAAGAAACACATCACCCTGAGAGGGTTCTAAAGCTTTCCTCCTGCCTCTGCCAAGCGAGGCCAAACACGACATCGGTGTTCGTTCCTATGACAGGGACAGTGCCACCCACGCTTTCAGACACACCTTCTCCAGGGGGTGGTGTTGCCGCTACCTCACGTAACACAGAGCGAGTTTATTTGCTGAGAACGGACACCCCATGTCCACTTAGTGGTGACACGGGTCCCATCTGCACGGAAAAGAAGTGCTTTCTGTCGCTGCCAGGACAGAG
>NW_010326202.1:6553-6790 GCF_000700745.2 Antrostomus carolinensis
ACAGAGTGGGTGCTGATGGGCCCGGCACAGAGGGGACACCAGCGGCGCCCACAGTGCTAGCTCGGGGGTAACGCTGGATCCATAACAGGGCTCTGCGTTGAGGTGACAGCGGCCACCCGGCCTAGGCAGGGGAATCCGATGGCCAGGGCTCCCCGGCTGGGGGATGCTTCGGTGGGGAAAGGAGGGACCGGGCAGTGAGAGCTGTGGGGCTGCAGCCCATCCATCCATCCATCCATC
>NW_010326203.1:0-222 GCF_000700745.2 Antrostomus carolinensis
CACGGGCCCCGCCATTGGAACCGTCCGTCACGTCCGACAGGCCTGTCTCTGGCCTGGCGCGCGGTATTTCCACAGAGAGCGGCCAGAAGAAAGCCGAGGGGACGGACGAGCCAGGCCTTGGCGGGTGGCACCGTTAAGCGTTGCAGCGGGCACAGGGCGCTGTGGAAAAGCGAGGGGCTGTGTGAGAGCCCGCGTTAAAACAAATGCTGCCCGGACTGAGGG
>NW_010326203.1:249-5405 GCF_000700745.2 Antrostomus carolinensis
GTAAAGAGCATCTCAGGATGCGCTGCTGCGGCAGAGGCGGCCTTGCCAGCGTTCAGGCTGTGCTGCCAAGTCTGCCTTTTCCGCAGGATTTGTAGTCTGCTGGCTGCTGGGGTTTACACACAGAAGATGTATTTGCAGTGCTGTCCCCTTCTTCATCTTCCGTGGGTCTGTCATTTTAGCATAGAGCAGAACAGCCTAGAGAATATTTTAATGTTTTATGTGAATATGAAAACAGTAATGTAATTGGTATGGCATAAGGCTCATGTAATTAGTATAGCGTAAGGCAGCTGAACTTCTGTGTTACTTTGGAGATTTTTACCAACATAATTTTTTTGCCCAAATTGCAAATCGATTTTCTTTCATTCATTGGGACCAACCCTGCTGTCTTCCAGGAGATAAACCCCTTGATTTTTAGTTTGTAGTTCTCCTTAGTAATGAAATAGAAACAAATTACAGGTTTTCACTATTACTGTTCTGCCTTTGCACAGTTCTACTGGACCGTTTTGGTATGCATAGGAACGATTGCAGAGATAGCTTAATGACGTGATTAGAGGACACAATGGTGATCAGTTTGCGGGGGCCAGTGCTGCAAACACATACTTGGAGATTATTAATAGTGGTATGAAAAAAGTTAGGTGTTCAGGTACTTAGTAATTGTTAGTAGCTCTTCTATCTTACTCTTGTTGCATTTCTCAGATCACTCAGATCTCCAGAAAGTGTCATAAATATGGAGCTACAGGTAAATAAAGCTGGATCTGAAATACTATTTCAACATTTCTGAAGTATTTTAAAATACTGTCAGACAGGAGTCCAACACAACCTGTGATTAAGCAGGCTTTAAATATGTTGTTCACCTTTGTTGAAAATACTCTTGGTTTCCCATCTAATATGTACCTCGAATTCTGAAGTATTTTGAAAAATCTTGTCATTAACTTTTCTGCTCATTCCTCACCAATGTTTAACCACGTATTTTTCAATTAAAATAAAATTAATCCAATGTTCAGTAGCTCAGCAACAGATTATTTACATCGTAAACTTGATCCATTATATCAGTACACGTGGTAGAACTAAAATTAGCTACATCTTCATGGAAGAAATGGTCATAATAGGTTGTGATAGACACTAATTTTCTTAAGTAATGCTTGCTGGCTGCTTTTTATTCTAATTTTGAAACTTCTGTAATCTAAAAGTTTGTGATGTAGGAAAGTAATAATTTCCTCAGTTAAGAGAAACAGATGTCTTAAATATATACAGAGATCTGATAAATAGCAATAAAATAGCCCTCTTCCTGATTGTTCAGGTATTTTACCATAAACTGGACCTTTCTTTCTATTTATAGGAAGCACTCTGGAAAATAATTATGTAATCCATTTTATTTCCCAATAAACTGTGTGGGCAGTTTATTCTCATATTCTCTCATGTTGAAGTTTACAGTAGGATTAATCTATTGACTTCTACAGCGTTCCTCTTATCTACTAACAATAAATGTCAATGGATTAAGACCAGCAGTTGAACTTAACCTTTATCTCCCTTCCAGATGTATTTAATTTTATGTATTCCATAATCACATACTTGGCCACCAGTTACTGAATATAGGTCCCTGGCTTGTTAAACGCACTCGAAAACTACTGAAGAGTCTGATATTCCACGTTCACTTACATTGGATGCCTTGAGCTGACTAGTCTAACTGGAACTGCATCTCATTCACCTCCTAAGAGTAAACACACACACCTAGACAATAAAACTGTGGGAAAAATGCTTCACCATTCTTGTGCTTGAAGAGATACGAAACTTTCTATGGTGTGATGGCTCATGTCCAGATTTCCAAATAACCCTTAATATGGCACATTAAACTGGGTGACAGAATACTTATCCGTGAGCAACTCTGCAAAGAGGGGATCTAATTTAATCCTAGCCCATTTTAGACTTGGCTGGTCCGAAATGTTTGATCTTACTAATACTATGTGAAGCTGTTGATTTTCAATTACGCTTTAGAGGTGATGGCCTCCTTCTTGATGACAACAAATTAGCTGACAACAAATGAACTAGTGACTGAATTTCTGTTGTGAGAGTACTGTAATCTTGCAGCACAGATAAAGTAAAAAATAGCCTTTAATTCACACTCACACACCCCTTTTTGAGGGGTAGGACAGAGACTGCATCAGTGTTTCTAACCATTCAGGTAGCAGAAGGTGACCTAGCTCATTGCATATGCGTACAGAATAGGGTTAAAAGAGATCATAAAGCTTGTATTTTTTGCTTCTATTACCTTAAATTTAGATGCAAAGTTTAAAACCAGCTTTGAATTACACTGGGGAACTCCAATTTAAATATTTTAATTGCTTTAAACACTATGGTGAATACATCACTTTTCCTGTATATGTGTATATATATACACACACATATGTGTGTGTGTGTGTATATATTTATATAAAAGATAGTGAAGACCTTATTTATTTGCATGAGATTTAGTAGATTGCACCTATACGTATATGGCCAGTGTGCTCACAACCTCCTTGACTTGCAGATCTGCATTGAGGGATGTATTGCTTAACCCTCTAGTCATGTTCATTTAAAGAACTTTATGTTGCAGTTGCCAGTAAGGACATCAAAGGAGCCCAACTTCAGATGCAGCAAATAGGAGCATGGAGCACAGTTCAGCTGCTACCAAAATGGGATTTGAACTGGGAGTGTAGGAACTGGCAGTCCTCTGAATGGCACAATTTCTTACAGCTGGGAGGGCGTACAGCGCACACCACTGCTGTCTGGCACAGGTAGCTGCTTTCTCTGGAAAAACAGGGAGGAGCCAATTCACCCCCACTACTTGAATTTGATTCTTCTGAAGCTGCTTGCGTAGCCACTTTTGAAATCGAGCCAAGATCAAATTCCCTGATGCCAGTAACATTGGTCACTTTAAGAAACCCTCTTCTTTGAAGTGCTTTCACTGCTCCTCATCTGTAGTCAGAAACAAACGGGATTTATTCAACTGAAACTCTCAGGTCTTTCAGAGAGCCTTGATGGAGAAAAAAAAAACCAAAACAACCCGAGGGATGCTGTTGCAGGACCCCAGTGCAGTGTTCATCAGGCTCTAAGCAGCAGCACCTGCTTCTGTTAGCAGCATGCGGAAATGTTTTGCTCCTGCTGATGTTTCTCAGGTTAACATGAATAGTCTGAGTAGTTATGCATATTTATCTCAGCCGTGGAAGGCTGTTTCAGGCTTGGACAGCTGACATAAAAGTTTACAGGTCTGTGTACGAAGTCATGCCACCTACCTTTTACTGTAGTGAACAACAAGAATTCAGGACAGGAAAACAAGCAAAAGAGAAACAACACATGGGAAATAATATTTTACTTACCTTTAGAGAAAAAAAATTCCTGAACAATGGCCCCTGCCCTTCCTGCCCCCTAAAAAAAAACCAAAACAAAACAGCTGAGGAAAACCCAAATAAAACACAACATGTAAACTGGAGAGAAAGGGTGGCAAGCAGTATTTTGAAGAACTGATGCATTTGGTTTGAATTTTAAAAGTGTGCTGTGCTGAGATCCTGTAGCTTTAGAAATCAAAGCTCTCATAGCATTTTGTAGGCTCCACAGAGTCCCTGTGTAAACCATACAGTTCAGCCAGCTACAGTTTTTTGTTTTGAAAACGGTTTATTCCTTAGCAAGTTTTCCTTCCATAGTTGATAGCAAAATCAACAGAGATTATAAAAATTAAGCGTTTTTTCCTGATTATTATTATTGGCTTCTGTGAGAATACAAAATTTTCCCTATGTTCTTTTCAGTTTTCCCACACTTTGAAGAATAATTTTTACACAAAGATACAATGCTGCTAATGAGAAGGTCATTTCAATCTGCTATTCATGAGTTCTTAAGTTGCTCAGGAGGCCTTTTTATTGGCACTCTACAAAAGAATAATAATGTTCATTTTTGCATCAACCTGGAAATAGCTGTCAGTAAACACCTTCCTAATTGAAGCTTCCTGTTGTGTGACTACCGTAAAGTCTTACATAATACTGTATAGATATTTTTATATCTAGTGGTTTATGTCCAGTGGGGACTCTGATTTTTTTTTAACATCATGAAAGAGAGCAGTAATTGTTTCACTTAAAGGCAGACAAAATTAAGATTTCCAGGGACATGGAAGTAGCTATGTGAAGGTTTAAAAAAATGTAGTTACGCAGATGGCAAGAAGATTCACATTTACTTAAGTTAAAGAGTTATTTTGTCCCAACAGGCATGACAAAACCTGTCTTCATTCCTTTCTATTCAGCTCGGTAAGTACTTCTGTGCTTCTGAGTAGTTAATCAGTTACCAGATTCCACAGCTTTTGTTTTCACACTGTTTAATTTTTCTTACTTGACACAGAACCTGTGAATGGATTCAGCTGCAGATACAGGTACAACTTTCAGGTCTGCCTGCTCTTTCTGATTAGGACTGCTTTTTGTTACCATTGCCACCACCGTTACTCATTCTAAACAGGTACATTTCTAATAAGTACATAGAAAGAAAGCAGTAAGACTGACAAGTACGTTTCCTATCTTACCGTGAAGACAATTCTAAATATGTAAATCTAGCTTTAATTAACTTACTCTGTAAAACTGAACAATTAAAAAAGTTAGTCTGGCAAGAATCAATAACCACTAGTAACCACATCTTACTATAATGGCACTATGTCTTGTCACGAAAGTGCTGTTATGAAAAAGGGATTATAAAAACACTGTTATAAAAGAGAAGACCAATAGTCAATACCGAAGTGACGTGCTCAAAATACTAAGTCATTGGCAGTGGAGTTTCTATCTCTCCCTCCTGCGCTTGGTTCATTGAACTGTCTCTCCAGTAGATACTCTTGCAGACAGAGCAGATGGTGTTGAGCTGCACACAGAAGGGTCAAAAAGCTGCACTCGCAAAAATCCTGTCAACAAGCACCACAGAGACTGGCAGTACTCAGACACGTTAAAGGAGATAGCCATTACACCACTTCAAGCATAAGAGAAATTTTTGCTTAAGGTTATCTTAAATTGATTTTAAAGAAAGACTTTCAAAACTCACCCTTCTGTTTGAATTGTGAAAAGTTCTGTTCTTGATCGGGGTGATAAATATTTACTATTGACTTCCCCTCCAGCTATAAACCTCAAGTGTAAGTAAGATGAGGAAGC
>NW_010326203.1:5460-20553 GCF_000700745.2 Antrostomus carolinensis
CAATGTGCAATGGATAACCTAATATGCCTTTCATTTAACTGGCTGGGCAGGTTTCTGCATTCTGGAAAGCATGGAATCATACCAGAATTTGTTGGCATAACAGGCCTGTCAGACCGGTTCGCGGGGCGCCCAGGAACCTGCCCAACCAGTCTGCATCAAAGGCCAGCCCAACATGCTGCAGCTCAGCTCAGCTCAGGGAGGCTTCATACACGGTGAATTATTCACGCCTCTGTCAACTCCCAACATACTACTCAGAGAGAATGATGTAGCCTCCAGCAAAATAATTTACTGAGGGGTGGGGGAGTGATACATCCTTGTTAAGTGTAGCAAGATCTTATTGTGATGAATTTTCTTTCATTTTATATGCAGATGCACTGGGCTAGAGGTCTTGCCCAGCGTAAGTACAAAGGGAAACAGGAAAGAAAATACCTTTTTTTTAATAACGCTAATCTTATTGTAATCAAATAACACCAAATCTTTAGTGTGACCAGCTGAAAAAAAAAACCCAAATTGTGCTCTAATTCAGATTTATTTCCAGTCCTGCTCTAAGTGTTTAAGTATACTTACTGTATGTATAGGATTCAGCATAGCTTTGCTTTGCTACATGTGGGAGACAGGACACCAGGAGCTTGCCCATGGACTACCCACCTCATGACTTACGGTGGAGCGCTAGGGTCAGCGCAGGCTTATCTTGAATTACTGCACAGGACATTTCAAGGCAAAAGAGAACAGGGAACGTGGAGTGTATGGGACATGCTTCCATAACCATGAGGAACTACTTGTGAGGCAACACCCTTCTCCAAAGCATGCAGCAGCTGCCCTGTTACAATAGCACATGGGCTGCAGCAGCAGCTGCACTGCTTCTTGTTCATGGCTGGAGAGCAAGAATACTTACACATCAGTCCTGCATACAGCATAGTTCTTCGTGCTGTAGGCAGAGATAAGGATATGGCCCACAGCAGCCTGCATCTGTGTAAACTTACTACTTTTTTTTTTTTTTTCCAAATACAAATATATACTATTTTCAGATCTCCTGCTCTGATTGTCACATATATTGACTAAAATCAGTAGAAGTTGTAGAAGTTTAACACTTCTGGAAATGTGATCATTAGTACATACAATCAGTCTGCTAAACCTATGCTTAGACAGGTTCCTTTATATTTTTTTATTTAGGCACCTAAATTTAAACACTCAGGCTTGAAAAAAATGGCTCTGTTGAACATTGTCAAAGACTCTGAGTAACTGTGGAAACCTGTGTTTGTTCATAAAATGATCCCACAGTGGTATTGTTTATCCTTTTTTAGATTTTCTTGTCTTACTTACCTATTTTAATAATAGTTACTAGACAACTAGTGGTCAGAACAGGAAGTTACCATCAAATTCAACCAGTGTTGTGCAACATGGGCAGTTTTTTCATCATTGACCAGAATATGTAAAAGAAAAAATGGTCATATTTGAATATACTCTACTCAAGTTATTTTACTACAGGGAAGTAACTCTTCTTATAAGACTATATCTTATGACAGCCTTCAAAGAAAGGCTTAATTCTGAAGAAGGCAACTGGATTAATAACTGAGCTGAAATGACAGATGTACACTGTTTGTGCTTGCAGTCACACCACCTTAGGCTATGATTTCATACAGTTAAGCAGGGCTGGTCTTGGTCAGTACTTGGATAAGAGACTTACAAAAGGTCCGCTGCAGGAAGTGGTTTTGGTGACTCAGTAGGCTATACTGAATAGTTGAGCATCACTGCCAAATGTGATGGAGACACTGGGTCCTGGATATGCCACAGTCTTGGTGCCATACAAAACTGAAGTTTTTAAAGACCCCAAAGCCCTTTCCACAGGCACTGCATCTTGAATTGTGAATCTCTGTCCAATGTGAAAGTACTGTGTCTGGAAACACTGCCTACAATTTGTGTTTATGAGTGTCACATAATTGGATAAACTGCGTAGCTGATTAACACAGGCAAATTACAACCCAAAATAGCTATTAGGCTATACAGTGTGGAAAAAGTTCTGCTTACATAATGGACTAAAGAAGGGCTGGTGTGCTTCAAAGCTGATCTACTCCTTCCAGCTAATGTCAGCTGGTCTCATAAAAGATAATGTTTGAAATTTTACATCCTATGTCCTGAGTTCAACATGGCAACAACAGGGCTGAGGAAAGAACATTTTGACCATTTTTAAATTGGTAGAATAAATACTGGCTTTCTTGATACCTTTTCTCCAGCTTAAACCTGAAGCCTTATAGTGAATCTGATGGTGGGCCTTTAAAAGACATTGGGCATGCCATTTAACTGTGTACTGGAGTTTGAGGAGTATAGGGATAAAATTGGTCTTTACTATCTCTTCCTTCGACTTGGTACCTTAAAGAAGAGTTTGAACACCTTTTCTCCTCTCTAGCCTCTTGCTCCCCCAAACCAAAACCACCATGTACACACCTTACAGATTCAGCAGGGGCTTCTCGTCGGTAGGGGCTTCTCATATAGGGTTGCTGTCAGGGTTGAGACCTTAAGTTAGGCTTTTACAGGTTACTTCCACAACTTACAGAAAATAACTTTTTCATAAGTAAAAAAGCAAAGGTATATGACAAAAAATACACTGTATGCTTCAATACATTCTTGGATAAGCATCACTTGACTATTGTTCTCAGCCTTTTAACTCACAACAATTCTAAAAATACAGGTACTACAGAAATAAATATTGTAGTATCAGACTTGCTCAGAGTTCTCTGTAAGAGAGATTTCTTTTCCTCTTAAAGAAGGCAGTATAATTATCTGAAGTACTGAATCCTCTCATTTCAAATATAATTTGAAATAAAGAGATCTTACAGATTAATGCTCTTTCAAATAAAACCTATTATTAAATGCTTTTCCAATTGAGAGTAAATTTTAAGTTGTTTGTCATCTCCAGCTTCAGTCAAGAAAATTCACATAATGCTTATCTGTGAACTCTTCCAATTTATACATTGATCACACAAAATATTCTTCAGGAGAAGAGGTTCAGAGAGGTGCAATTCTGAAAAGTAAGACAATCTAAATGGTGCAGGCTTCAACTTGTTCTTATAGTGAAGGTATGCACAAACATTCATGTCTACAAGTATTCATTACAGAGAGTTTACAACATACCTCCCCGTAGCTATCAAAAGCTGCTCAGTACTTTCACAAACAAATTCAGATAACACACATACCCCCACACCCCTATCAGAGTTAGGTAACTTCTCTCTCCTCTTGACTGGTTGTGTAGCAGCGTAAGGACAGAGAGATTGCTGGTTCATAAAGGGTATATGGAAAAGTAGGCCAAGTCCTACCTTGGATAGGGAAGGGAGATAGCAGCAGTTAATTTCTGACCTAGAGGCTAGCCAAAGAAAAATGCCGCCAAGTAAGCCAAAGGATGCAACCTAAAGCATTTTCTGATGCTTTTCTGAGCAAGAACAGGTTTAGAATTTGTTGCAACTAATTTGCTGATGATGACAGTTTCTCATTTACCTCAGCTGAGACAGCAGGGCTGGGTGCTGGCAAGATATAATAAAAACCCCAAAACTAAAGAACTGCCACTATTCTCACTACAAGAGTAAGTCTGATATAAAAGCTTGTCAATTTTTTCTCAGAGAGGAAAAAAACTTGAAATATTATTATTATTCTTGGTGTCAGTCTACCTCTTTCTCCACAATTCTCAAGACTGTCTTTAACAGTTGGTCCTGTTCAGTAATTCAAGAATGGAAATTAGTTTTGTGAACTTCTGGGTATAGAGTGGTCTCACTATGGGCTGTAAAGCTACAAGAATGTTGTGAGGAAATGTGAGAGAAGAATGAATTCCTAGGAAATTCCCACGTTCCCTCCCACCCTTGGAAAGGAGGAGGGAAAGAAAGAAAACCCAAACAGAAAGTAGCTGAAGGACCTCAGACCATTCCACTGGAATGGTTACTCTGGAACGAGATTGCACAAATGTCTGGAACTTCCATTTCTGCCCAACTCAAAGAAGTCCTCCCTACAAATACTCCTTTCCAGCACTCTCTTATGTAGAGAGTGATTGATTATTACTTATTTCAGAAAAGACTGCCACAGACTGAAGTATCAACATCCCTTGTAATTGGATTTTTTTTCCTTGTCTATTGTCTGTATTTGACCAGGTTTGAATTATTATTATGAAGCATTGCAGCTTGTCCTCTTACAGACATTTAGAAATATTTTGCCTTTTTAAATGGAGATTAATCTTTACAAAAGAGTGAGTATTTGCTATAAAGACTGTTATAAAGCAGGAACCAGAAGTGGCACTGCTGTAATTATTAATTATTAATAAATTTTTCAGACCCCCATAATTATCTGTTATTTGTCTTCCTTTTCAGATGATTGTATTAGGCAACAGGCTACCTGTGTGGAGACATGAAAGCATGGTATATCAGGGACCTCACAGTTATCTTTTCCCATGTTGAAATTATATATTTTATTTCTCCATTTTGCCTTCTACATCTTCAGGTTTTTTTTAAACATGAGAAGTACTTTCCCACCTCCTGGTGGTTTAGCTTGTACTTAAGGACTCTTCTGCAGTCCTTTGGCAAAGACCTTGGAAAATCCAATTATCTACTACTCATTTATCTGCTGTTTTACTAATATACCAGGTAGTTTTACTAAGTAGACACATTTTTCTATTGCAGGAAGCTTGCTGAAATGTTCCTAGCATATTAGGTTTCTCTTTGTGTTTCATATTGCTACATGTAGTAATACCAGTTAAAATCAAGTTGTTAATGAAGAAAGGTTCACTAAAATTTTCCAAGATTATTTACTAGGTCTATTTAAAAAAAAAAATATATATATATTTGTTGCTTTCCAGTTCTTTGAGTGGTAGTGCGAAAACATATTTCTGGTTTGAAACCTGATGTTAGGCAGAAAGTATCTTTTGTTAGAAACAAAGATGTGTCCTTTTGTCTTGAAATGGGTTGAGGTATTGTGTTGCATGTCAGAAAAGAGGAATCATAAGAACATTTTTAATAAAATGCACTTCATAATATTTAGTTCTTTTGCTTCCTTAGTAACAGTGCTTCTAAGGCAGTCATTTGCCAAGGACTACTAATGTATATCTACAATGTATAGGATAAGACCAGTCTTACTTCATCAGTCTATCTCCAATGTAGCTTTTTAATCCACTTTGCAAGCTACAACATTGAAAATACAAGGCACTATGAGAAGGGATGCTCAATCTGAAGTGAACTGCTGTTATTTCAAAAGCAGTCACTCTCAGAACCTATATAGAAATCGAGCAACCTATATAGAAAACCTAGGGAAATTGGTGTTAAATAGCTCTTTTGCCTGATTCCTTAACAATGTTCTATGTTTCTTATGGTCAGTTTTTTATATTCAGCAACTACAACAAAATCGCATCTTCATTGCTTAACCTGTTGTCAACTATCTCAGGACTTTAAAAGAAAAAGTTCACACTAGTATGGCAGCATTATTGAAATGAGATGAACAGAGGGGCTTGTTTTTATGCCTCATCCAGTATTTCTTCTTTATCCTGTTTAAAATATAGCTTAGCTACCTTCTGAGCAATCCCAGGAGGAGGTATCTTTGGGCAGAGGAGGGGAAGAACAGTGGGAGGTGGTGTGATAGTGTCTTGCCCCAGCACAGCTCTCTGCAGAACTTCTGACCACCCTCCTCTTAGACACACAGCTGGAGCCCCGACTCTCACACATGGCAAAGAGGCTGTTGCTCCCCTTCTTGATTTACTCAGAAGCCAAGTTTGCCATTGTCTCTCAGTTGTGCCAATGAAAGTGTTTGTGGGTTTTCTTGGTGGTGGGTATCAGTGAAATAATTTGGTTTAAAAATTCTATACTTTAGCAAAAGGAAATTTTAAACCAAAATTATTAAATTAATATAATAGCACAGCCCACAAACCCTGTATTATGGTAGCTGAAGTACTGGCAAACCTTGTCAGGGCAGGCAGAAGTGATGGACCCACAAACAAAATCTATGTTTCATTTTAAAACAAAGCCATCAGTGGTAGCATATCTGAGGGGGCACATGCTTAGACCTTTTCAATAAATGAAAGGGATCAAACTTTTGGGAAACTAGCACATACACAGTAACTTTATTTAATATGATATGAATACTGTTCAGGCCTTAATTTCATGAAGAAACTGTATAATGGATTTACAGCTACAATGTAAGCACGTTACTAGACTAATTCTTGAAACGACACAATGCATTTTCCTCATTCCCAACTTGTTTATCACTGAAAGGATAGGATCAACTGAAATACCAAACACAGAAAACATAATTGTGATTTAACAGTGTCTCTTGTGTTAGGTTTATTTTCCTCCCTGAGGAAAGCTATATAGGTAAAACATAAACTCTTCACCTGCACAGGAAAGATTTAAACTTTGAAGTGATTCTTCATTACATGATGCCGGTCAAGTTTCTTTTTGCACTGTGGTTACTGTGCTGTGCATAACACCAAAGTATTTTTAATGCTCTAGTGATCAAAAAAAGAAGTACAATACAGACACAATGTAGGTATTGTTGTTTCCGTAAGTACTTAGGAGCTGCTGAAAATTCTAAGGGAAGTGGGTATTTGCCTGAAGGAAAGTGTATTTTTTCTGGTACTTCCCTAAGCTCCTGACAGAAGGCAGTTGTGTCAGATGGCTCAGGTCGCCTTTATCTGAGCCTCCACCAGATGCAAGACCAGAATCCAGCTGATAGCTCATCAGGATTCTCAGTCATGCTGTCTGAGAGAACAGATACTACAGGATTTCAGTGTACAAGGGCTTTTTAAATGATTCAGTTAAGGTAGACCAAATTAATCTGCAGCCACTTAACTGATTTCCATTCTTAGTAGGCTGAGCTAAGCCAGGAAGTCTAGTTTGAATGTGAACCTCAGTGTTCAGACAACTTTTTGGATTTGCTCAGTGCAATCAGTTTAAAATCTCACCTTTCCTAAGTGTGTCTGACATAGGAAGATTAGAGAGAAGTAAGCCAAGGTGTGAATTTACAGTGCCCTAGCTACTTTGCCCTAGTCCCTACTGAACCAACACTTGTAGTAAGTGTAAGTGTATCCTGCTTTCAAAGTTGACTAACTAGTGAGCCCTGATGGCATTCCATAGTCCACTGGGCAGTGCTTGCTTTGTATAGCTGAGTCCTAAGGTAATCTGTTGAAACTTGCTCGTACCCCATGTGCAAGATTCATTTGTATTCTTCCATGGTTAGCACGAAGTGGGAAGAAATGTCAGCAAGCCTGACCTGGAGCATCTCCTCTAAAACTGGTGCTTGTACAGATAAAGTGTGTAAATGAATTGTGTGCTCTGTAATTCGGGTATCTAAAAGGGACTTTCCTGCCATCCCTTGTGCAAGTTCTACCGGTATTTTCTTCTTTAGAAATAAATCATATTTTAAAAGATGCTTTTAGAAAGTAAAATAATTAGAATTTGGTCTGGAGTAATAAAAATGGATCTGCTTTGTTGCAGTTGTTATCCCGCAACGTCCCGTCCGGTCGAGGAGGCACAGAGACAAACACACACCCCGTCTCTGGGCCAATGAGCACTGACACCAATATGAGGATGCTGCAAATGGCGTTTAATGCTGTGCGACACAGTACTATATGGTGTGGGTTCACTACGTCACTTCCACCTGCTTACATCACAGGCTAAGTGCTATTGGCTACGAGGAGAGAGAGGGGGGGGGGTGTCTTACCTTTCCGTACAGCCCGATATCTTCCGGCCGCCAGACCCTATCTTACTACACTGCTTGTACAATGTGGAGGCCTTGCATGTTTCTCTTTGCAAATCAGCAATGTGGTTTTCTTCTTATGTAAGCATCTAAAAATGCAAAATCAGAAAATGCCATTGAAGCCATTCTTTCTTTGGCCCAAAACTGAGACATAGAACTCTGATGCACCCTACAGAATTAACAAAACTGCACTGATAAGGAAAAGACCCCCCTGACAATCTCTTTCTAGCCACAATTAACTGGGTAACTGTCACTCTCCTTACCTGGCCCAAACACAAACTCTCCACCTACCTTCTTATAACTGGGCTGACTCACACACAGTCAGGACCAGTATCCTCTGTAAAATGGCAGCAAATAGGAACCTAGAAGACAGCAAATAATACTGTCTAACAACCCCCTTTTGAATTCAGTAAATTGTGCGAGTTAAACGAAAATCTGAGAGAACACCTTCCCCTACATCAGGCAATTTGAAGTATGTATGGAATAGTGAACAAACAATGTATGTGTACCTCCGGTCATATATTTTTTCTGACACTCATGTCTGTAGTTTACTCCTGGCTTGTATTCAAGCAAATACAGGTATATGATTAGTTCTAAGAACAAATATCAGGGACTCATATTTGAATTATGCTTTAAAAGGCACCGAAACAAAAGCATAAAATGTTAAATCACATCAGAGGTATTGATCTAGGCATTGCTACCGTTTAAGCAGACTTCTTTGTTAAGATACAAAATATTTCAGTAATGAAGTGCATAAAATTATTTTCTAGCCTGAAATGGATGATCTCAGTGTAGGTGAGGGATGAATTTGCTTTCTCTTTTCATTGATTTGTTGCTGTTCAGGTTTTGTGTTTTGGAATTATTCAAAGAATTGTCTTTGTTTATTCTGTGGGGGCACACAGAACTAAGGGATGAAATAGGTTCCCGTTTTACAGTTTAGGCTGGCAAGGATTCTGCTTGCTGCCTAAATGTCTGTGCTTGAAGGGACAGGGAGTGCTTGTTGTCCACACAAACAATTGCTACTTCCTCTGTGCATCCAGATACCTAGCTGCTCCTCAGTCAAAGGCCAACAAAATAGAGGGGTGCTGGCTACTTTGGGGTGAGAGCAGAGGGGAGGGAGGGGTTGTATCTCCTTGCAGGAGTAATCTACTACTTCCACTTTCTTCACTGCAGCAACAAGGGTTAAACCCTCAGCTCCTGAGTTTCATCAGCACATGTGAGTTGCTTTATTCTCTTTTCTAGGGTGCCAAGATCCAATCTTCCCTACATGCTGAGAAGCCCTGGGACAGCCCAGTGTCAGCAATGCTGGTTTCTAAGAATTCTGCACACTTATATACTTACTGCTCAGATGATCTCTTTGTTGTTTTTCCAATCATGTCTGCCTCTTATATTTTAAACACAAAGCAGTACAAGGATTAATGCAAGTGGAATGTGCGTACTGGAACATGGCCTATTTGTTACAGGAAACTATTGTCACGCGTTACTGACAATCTGACATAGGCTCGATTGTCTGAATTGCAGCGTAAAATGGGAAACTTACCTTTGAGGAAATATAAACCATTTATCAATGGCAAATCTCCAGGTTGTTTTCTTAACATCAGTGAGAAACAGTAATGCAGTGACAGAGAGAAGTTGTTTTTTGTCATAGGTACTCTACTTGGGTCACCAGCAATACCAAGTGGATTTTCTTCAGAAAATATTTTTTTTTATTTTTTGCAATGCTACGCCGGTGGAATAGCACCAAAACAGACATTCTGGTCTCAGAGAATTTCATGGCACAATGGGGTTGATTTCAGTTTAAAAACTGAAAACATTGGCTTTGATTTCCCCCTTTGGTTTTGAAAGTTTCTAGGCCATGTTTGGCCCATTCTTGGGCTGTGAAAGAAAGTGAAAGCTCAAGCATGACCTGGCCCTCCACCACCTTGTTGGCTTAAAAACTAGGATCTGGCCCAGCCTCTGTCATTCAGATCAAAATACTCTTTTAAAATAAAAATAAGTTTATTGGTGGAACAGAAGTTACCACATTGAATTGCCTTGCAAAGTTTCTTTTAAGGGACACAAGAATTACCGAGAATTCAAATAATATTTAGCTTCAGTAAAACCATGGGAGTTTGTGTCTGCCACAGGTATCGTATAAAGGTTAGACTGAGCCCCTGGGGGTGAGGGATATCAGGAGTGATCAAGGGCAGGAAAGGACAGGGTGCTACATTTTGTTTTGCTTCAGGCTTATGACAGCCCTATTGCACTGCTGCTTGGATGCTTGGCATCCTCTCTTTCAGCTGGCCTGACAAAATAGTCCACCTCTTCTTCTGTTGTAGGAACAGAAGGAGAATAAACAGCATTGAAAATCCCACAAAGGCTCACAGAGCACACTCCAAAGCACTTGGCTGACGAGCTGTAGCCTGTACAGCAACATCGTGTGCTGTAGCTGTTGACAAGGGGTGTTGAGGCTGGGACTGGAGAAAGCAGCAGCTGACACCAGTGGTGACATTCAGGGTGTGAATGGGAAGGAGAGCATGGGAATGGCAGGGATGACAGCTGACAGAGCAACTGAAGTATGAATCAGGGTGCAGGAAGGGGGAAGTAATTTGGACAAGAATACAGGCAATTTGGATTTGAGTTAGAAAGTTTTCTTCTTGTGAAAATAAATGCCTTGTGCTGCTTACTCTAAATACACTTCCTCTCAGGGGCTTTTATACTGTTACTCAGCTACTTATGAAGCACCAGTACTAGTCAGAGGCAACCTGCATATTCATTTTCTGAAGATAAATTAATCTTGCTTATGTGGAAGAAGTGATTAGCACCTTTGCTAAGCACATGGCAATTCTCAGAGAAACCAGGCAATTCCAACATCTGAAAAACAGTAACATGAATGTTTCCAATCATCAGTGTTTTTAGCAGTATCAATCAAGCAGCATGCTTAAGAAATCAGGGAAACAATTTCATCCAAGCAACTTATTTCTTTTTCTGTTCTGGTTCAGATTTTCTTCTGATTCAACTCCTGAATAATTGCCTTACAGCAATTGTTAGGAAGGTTGGAAGAGTTAGACCAGAGTGAATATGTCCCTTTTGTTTGTGCTATCTGTACTTTTTGTACTCTAAAGCCCAGGGTGACACTTGATATTGTACTTAGTCAAAGCCTTTCAAGCAGTGCTCTCTGTATCAGATTAATGATGCTCTGAGTTACACAGGCAGCAAATCAACCAAGTCAGTACACATACAATAGTTCAGGTGGCTTTTTGTCAAAAGAATCAAGGACTTGCTGTGACAACAACACCGGAAAGATAGAAATATGTGGGCAGATGGCAGTAGGGCCTCGTTTGGACAAGTGAACAGCCTGAGCTGGTGTCATCTCACCTGGCATGTGACCTGAGAGAATTTGGCTCTGAGTTCTTTCTTCCCTTTTGCATGGCCCTTTGTTCATTGTCTTTCAGCAGTGACTGATGTTTGAAATCCATATGCTACTGCTGCTTACAGAGACCTAGCACCAGAGGAAAGCAACCTGAGCTTTAGAGACATTTCAAAAGCAAAAGGACATAGTATCTACCAAGGGACCCCCATTTAAGCTGATCTTTTTATAAAGTTTTGCTCCTGAGAATGTGGCAGTTGCCTAATTTTGAGCAGCCATTACCTTACCTTTATTTTGGGGGACACTCAGCTCAGCTGGGACCTGTGCACTTCCATCAAGGAGGTTAGCCATCTCAATACCTAAGTACAAATTGTATTAAATACTTTTCAAAAAGTCTTGATGTTAGGAGAAAAAAAGAGATAAAACTACCCATTTTGAAGTAAAAGTTTGGGTCAGAACAGGAGCAAGGACTCTGTTGGTAGCCTGAGGACTTTGCCTCTGCAAGGTCAGACTACAAGCCTTCCAGAGACTTTCCAATGAGGTTGTTGTTACAAATGCTAATTGTCTGTTCTGTTTCTTTTCTTACTTTTTAAAAATTAGGTTATCTAGTTTTACCATGCAGGTAGACCGAAACACATACAAGCACCATGAAAGAAAGCTAGAAAGAGATGAAAGTGCAGAGAACCTGGCAAAAGACTACCAGGTGAGTGACCTTGGGGAGGCTGAGCTGGCTTTTAGCTGTATCTGAGATTCCAGGGTTAAATCAAGCAAGTTACTTGCACTGGCTGCTTAGGAAAGGGAGATCCACAACAGGTGGAATTTTATTTCTGTGCTTCTTGTCCCCCTGTAACTGGAAGGCAGCTAATAGTAGCAATGCTGTTGCCTCAGGTCCTTACTGGAGGACACGATTGCTTAAGGCAGAGTGTGCATGAGGAAAGGTCTTGGCTTCCTATTCTGTAGTACTTTCCCTGATTTGTTACACAGCATGACAAATAGAACAACACTTCCATGATGTTTATATGTTTTATAACACATGCTAGCATTAGAATCAAGGCCAAGTGCCGAGGCAGTTAATTAATTCCACTTCCCTGAATTACCCATAAGGTTTAAGTTATGTATGGCAATTATCTCCTTTAAACTGTTAAACATGCAGAAAGTGGTTATTGCCTGCTGTCTTTCTACCTGCACCGTGGCAGGGGCAGAAAACTTTGCTGTGCCTTTGCTTGTGTGGTGACAGAGAAGTGCTGCGTGCCTCCCTGCTGCTGTTAGAGCCATGACGAGCTGCACGCAGGCAGCTGCCAGCAGCTCACTGCCTGAGGAGTTCCCGTTCCAGGAGATGAGGCAGAAAAGGGTAAGGCACTGGTGTATCATCATCACGGCTGTTACATGGAGCAGGAGAAAAGACAGAGGAGGAATGAAATGGCGGGCCCAAGGTCATCCTGAGGAGCCAGAGTCACTGTACAGAATTAAATCTCCCATTTAACTTACATCTCCATCCCAGGACCTATGTACAGAGCTCCTTGTTAAATTGCACAAATCTTACAGATTTCTTTCACAGTGTAATTTCTTCATGCTGCTAAACCAATGCCAGTCCCTGACCATGCTTGCTCCATGTAACTTAAAGGGCTCTGGCAACTTAAGCAAACAAGGAAAACCACAAATAAAGGGCAAAACATGCTACTCCTTGCTTGAACTTCTAGTCTTTTTCTTCCTACTAAAGATGCCTGGTTGCTTTTTAATTATCTCAATCTCATTAGCCTTCACTGGACCCGTTGTGTGATAATGAACCTTAACCTAACAGTCTGAAACTGCTGTGGGACTCTGTAGGGTGATATACTACCTCTCAACCTGCTTGCAGGACACATTAGAGGGCCTCTGTACCAAAGCTGGTGGACTTCAGTGGTTCTGGTGTTTTATGCCAACAAATTACCAGATGTCCAGCGTTCGGTCCCATGGCCCTGACAGAGCTCCCTAAGCCCCGTGTGCAGGCTTCACTGCATGGGGCCAATGTACTCGAGTCTGCTTTGGGCTCCATGGTTTGCTTCAGTGGTTCTTTCCTGGGCTTCCTGGCACACTTCGAGATACAGCTTCTCTGTCAGTTTACATAAAAGATAAAGATGGTGTATATGACCCATATTTAAAGATGATGTATCTGACCCATATTTAGCTTGAACACCCTCCATCCCATCAATCCATAGTGAGCAGGCAAAACTAGAGGACAGTGTACAAGCAGGTAATGAATTTCAACTCCTTCCCAGAGACCTGGGGAGGAAGGAGGGGGTGTTCTCCAGATCACAACTTTCCCAGCTGGTCTGGGGAGCCACAGCAAGGCAGGTTGGTAGGAATCCAACTCGAAGCTTGTAAAGCTGGAGTCTCTGGAGAGGGATGTTGCTATAAAAATGCCCACTCAGCCTACTAGGAAAATAAAATAGTTAATGGTGAAAAATTAGGGTGTTTTTACAACTGCTTTTAAAACCCTAGGGGAGCCTGTAATGGGCTAAATGGACTACTTAGAGAAAAACCCTCATGTTTTCCTCTTTTTTGTGTGTGTTTTAATTTACTGTATGTAGCTGCCATTATCCATAAACCAAAACTTATGACTGTGTTACAACAGGCGAAAAGAACACTTTATTGTCTGCTGTTGGCAGATCACCCAAAGTCCCCTCCCAACTTAACAAGCGTTAAGCTTCAATAAGACACAAGACACTTCAGAAAAAAACATCGCCACAAGGCTAATGATGACAACAGCTGCCAGCAAACTTTCCATTGCAAGCAAGTAAAGACTTGAAACAAATTTTAGCTCAAGTTTTGTTTTAGTAGCATCAGTGACATGTCTGTGCCGGCAAAGGCTCAAATTGCATTCCTTAACACTAGGACTGTAGACCTATCTCCTGGAGTCATTACATTGCAACAGCCTGGTGGTAGTCATGAGTAGAGTTGTGAAGTCTTTAATGAATCTGACCTTTTTCTTCTTTTAAGAAGACGTATTTACGCTCTCAAAGGCCAGTGAGGCAAGTCACTGGAGTCTCATACAGATGAGAATTTCTGCATGCCAAAGAAAGTTAAGGTGCCTTTTATGTTTGGAGGAGAGCATGAGAAAGAGATTGTGGGTCTCAGCAAAGCTGGAGAGTCAAGAATGTCGTAATGCTTTTTACATTTCTGATATTTTCTTCTTAGCAAGTAATTTAAAGCCCGGTCTACATCAGTGACCTTACCTACATGAATAAAAGGTCCATACAGTATGAGTAAGTGAGGTGTGACCTCTAACCTTTCCCTTCATTTTTCCAGTCTATAGTGCAGGACCAATTTTACTTGTACACCTCTCCCAACAGGATGGATCATGAAGCTGCTCTCTATGAAGTTGCTCTATAGAGAAAGCCTTGAGGATAATTAGATGTGAACAACCCCAAACCCTTAGTAGGAGAAAAATGTCTGAACAATATAAGTGCAAGATTGTACATCACAGATAGTGAGTACTGATTGGTAGGAAGAGAAGTGCACAGTGTCTGTCAGTTGTTGATGCACTCTCCCTTCTCAGAACACGTGTTGTCACTTTGCTCAGCATCTTCAAAAGCTGCAAAGAAATAATGAACAAAAGCAGATTGGAAAGCCCTCCTGACATCCTGACTATCTTTTCTGTCTTATGAAAAGTATGATCTTAGAATGGGGACTGTCTTGTAGAGTTTGAATTAGCCATTGGGTAAAAATAGAACTTGTTTAACAAATCTGTTCCTTGTCCCACAAACAGGAACATTTACTTGCCAATTTTCTGGCTGAAATACATTTTTGCTATGTCTAGCATAAGACAGAGGCAGAGATCGAATTTGCTCTGAGAAGAATCAGGAAATTCTGGGCCATGTAGGCTGCATCTACCTTACTTGGTGGAGTATAAGCCAGAAAGCTGCCTGAAACTAAATGTACTTTCTCATCTGTGTGTCTGCAGTTCTGGCCCTAAAGTAGAGTTCAGCAGCCTACATATCCTGTAGTTTCTTGCTGCAGACACCACCCTTTTTAGAAGG
>NW_010326204.1:0-2206 GCF_000700745.2 Antrostomus carolinensis
TATAATAGCTAGTACTTTTCATAGCCTTGCAGCTCTGCTGGCTTTTATTTATAGTCCTTGGATTCAGAGTCCTGAATGAAAGAGCTGCTCAGGAAGAGGAATGTTTTTGCCCTTTCATGGCTCCTTTAGACGCTGCACTCAAGCTAACTCCGAACTTTCTTTTTCTGAAGGCGCTGAATGCGTGCAGTGTCTCTCTGTAAAGAACCCTCTGACAGCAGCTCTGCGCAGACATTTCAATTTACCAACCTCTTTCTCAGAGTGCAGATGCCAAAACTGGAGCCGCTATTACAGTCAGGGGCTCAGGAACGCTGTGCACAGAGTGGGTATTGTTCCCTGCATTCCTATTCCCCTACTCATGCACACAGGGACCGTGCCCCCCCTTCTTCTTTCCCCCCTCCTTGCACAGCATATTTGGTTTTCTATGAGCAAAATTTTTCCTATGGTCATTGAGGACAGTGTTTGGGACAATCACGTGCAGCTATCACAGAATATCACAGAATGTTGGGGATTGGAATGGACTTCAAAAGATCATCCAGTCCAACCCCCCTGCCAGAGCAGGAACCTAAATGAGATCACACAGGAAGGCGTCCAGGTGGGTCTTGAATGTCTCCAGAGAAGGAGACTCCACACCCTCCCTGGCCAGCCTGTCCCAGGGCTCTGGCACCCTCACTGGAAAGAAGTTTCTGCTCAAGTTGAAGCAGAACCTCCTGTGATGGTATAACCCCTGATGTTATCACACTAGGGGACTGGAGTGTGTATAAACACTACACCCATGGACAATGCGTATAAACACCCAATGCCAATGTGTATAAACACTACACCCATGGACAATGCGTATAAACACCCATTGCCAATGTGTATAAACACTACACCTGCAGGGAGATGCTCCACTCCCTTCATCATCTTGGTGGCTCTGTGCTGGACTCTCTCCAGCAGTTCCCTGTCCTTCCTGAACTGTGGGGCCCAGAACTGGACACAATATTCCAGATGTGGCCTCACCAGGGCAGAGTAGAGGGGGAGGAGAACCTCTCTCGACCTACTCACCACACCCCTTCTAATACATCTACCTTCTCAACATGAGACAGTGATGAAAAGGGACCACTGAAAGAAAGTGATCTGGATTTCCTGGAAAAGCTGTCCATTATTAAACAATGCGTGAAAACAGTGACATGCAGAGACAAGATAGCTAAAGGGAAAGTCTATAACTGCTGGAGAGAGTCCAGCACAGAGCCAACAAGTTGATGAAGGGAGTGGAGCATCTCCCTGCTGAGGAAAGGCTGAGGGAGCTGGGGCTCTTTAGCTTGGAGAAGAGGAGACTGAGGGGTGACCTCATTAATGTTTATCAATATGTAAAGGGTGAATGTCAGGAGGATGGAGCCAGGCTCTTCTCAGTGATGCCCAATGGTAGGACAAGGGGCAATGGGTGTGAGCTGGAACACAGGAGGTTCCACTTAAACTTGAGAAGAAACTTCTTTCCAGTGAGGGTGCCAGAGCCCTGGGACAGGCTGCCCAGGGAGGGTGTGGAGTCTCCTTCTCTGGAGACATTCAAGACCCGCCTGGATGCCTTCCTGTGTGATCTCATTTAGGTTCCTGCTCTGGCAGGGGGGTTGAACTGGATGATGTTTTGAGGTCCTTTCCAATCCCCAAAATTCTGTGATTCTGTGATTCTGTGAAATGGGACAGTCTCTTCTATCCAACCCAATCACCTTCATAGGAAGGGAAAAAAAACCCAACAGTGTAGTTATCTAGAAGCTTTAATCTTAAAATATGGTCCTTAGGATTTGCAGTGCTACTAGACATATATTTAAGTGGTCACTTTTTAAAAAAACCCCAAAACATATTATTCCTCCATCTCTTACAGACGTTTCCTGCACAGCTTTCAGGGAAAGCACCAGTCTGGCTTCCACATCTTTCAAAATATTCATTATTTTTGCCCTTTTCAGCATCACCCTCATAAAAATAAATGATAGGAATTAAAATTGGGAAGGCGATGGTTTAATTTCTCAAAAGCGAAATAATCACTCAGGCTTATGGAAATTGGGTTGTCCAAAAGGAAATGGGAAATATAAAATCTGAATGTCAGGTGGTTGGAAGGAGGTCATGGTGCCAGAAGGTTCGGTGTAGCCCTGGGAACTCTCCTCCTACAGCACGTTGCCCACTGAGTCAAAACCCAGCACTGGTGATGGGTATCACATCTCCATCATGA
>NW_010326204.1:2240-3562 GCF_000700745.2 Antrostomus carolinensis
GGCAAAGAAATCCACTTCCAGGAGGATCCTCAGGATGGCCCAGATGTCCCCCTGGGATATCAAGTGACTTTTGCATTGCAGGGGCAGATCTTCCAAGGGTGAAAATCAATGTGGCTCCGGTGGGGTCAGTGCAGCTGAACAGGTTTGTACCCACAGAGTATGTGGCTGCTTGTAAAGGACATTCACATCCTTATCTTGTTTAGCCTGTTCCTGAATTGAATTGAGTTGATTATTCATGAAACAAAAGCCACCAGTAATGGATGAGATTTATGCGCCACACATTTTGCTGTCTAATAATAATAATGGCTTAAAAAATTAAAATTGACTTAGCCCATGAAGGACATTGAGTTGTCACTGGGATGTTTTTCCTTGCAAAATTCCTACTCTGCTGCTGAATGTGAAATCTCATATTAGATGGAAACGTATGAGATGCTCATGGTAACCTCCTTGTCAGGAGCAGAGGGTTGAACTCTGGGTTCTCTGAGCTCAGGGTGGCTTGAAATGTGCAAGCTCCTTTTCTTCACCCGGTCATTCAACATTCAAAACTAAGTTTGATGGAAATGTGCCAAGAAATATTACGTTGAGGAGTTTTCAAGGGAAAAAGAAAAGAAGAAAAACAAAATCCATATTGTGAAATAGCTGGTTACTAGAATATGAAATACCACATCATTAAGAGAAGAGCAGAGCGCATCTCCCCTGCTTTCTTTTAGGTCCCAATTCATCAGACAATCCCTCTTGAGCAAAGCACGTGCCAAGCTTTATGCTGATGTGCCTGGCTGAATACAGATGGACTTAATCATGTGTTTGGATGCTTTACTCAGCAGGTTTCTTAATTAGAGAAGTTGTTTAAAAAAATGTCCTACGGTGATGGCTTTCCCATTCTTTCGTTAGGAACCAGGATCTTTTAAAACTAAGGATATGCAATTGCATCTCAGCATGTTACAAAATATTAATTAAAGCCACACTCATGCAAACAATCCCTTCTTTACTAATGAGCCCAAAGGGAAAGAAATCCAGGCACCAGCAAACCACTTATTTATCCGAGCACAAATTCTTGTGTAAAACATCTAAAAATCGCTGGCGTGATCATGAAATAAATGCCACGATAAATTAACTGGCCTGTAGCCTTGTTCCTATGGCACTGATCAGCACCAGCTTCTCAAAGGGTGCCTGACTTTCCCAGCTGAAACAGCAGGAGAAAACTGCTGGGACTCGCTAATCTCCATTCACTGGGGACAAACCGTGGTGAAAATTGTCTGAGGTTCAACGAGGCCAAATGGTGGGTCCAGTACTTTGGCCTCAACAACCCCCAGCAGCACAAC
>NW_010326205.1:0-1759 GCF_000700745.2 Antrostomus carolinensis
GGTCAGCGCCCTGGCACGGCCCTGGCCCGGCCAAACCCGCCTTTCCTGAATAAAGGGGCTTTTTTGGAGCAAAATTGTGTGAGAGAGTCTGTAAAAGGGGGAAAGACCCAATAACATAAGATGTTTCTGCCAGGAGGGGTGGTCAGCTGAGCCCGATGCGGGCTGTGCCGTGGTGCCCACTGAGGGCAGTTTGCCGAGGCTGGGATTCCCTCTTTCCCAAGAGCTTCGGCTAAAAAGCCGCAGGCTGCCCGGCTCGGCCTGTGCTGACCCCGCGCTAGGCGAGTGGGTGCGTGAAAGCTGAAGGGGTGGCATGGTGTAGATAAAACTAAAAACGCTAGATTTATGTGCAGTTATTGGTTGGTACTGAAATAGTTTTGCAGCCTGATCTACATCTGCAAGGAGAAACAACCGGGCGCTGCAGGACAAAAGCTTTTGCTTCGAGTGAAGGAAGCAGTACAAAGGCAAATCAGCGCACTGAAATCTCACAGCGCACATGTTCTTTTGCGGTGCCATTTGAAGGCAACAGAAACATCTCTGTCACAAAATTAAACCTGACTGAAGCATGCAGTTCCCACTGCCAGGTGCACCTGAGCCAGAGGAGGAGCGCACGCAGCTCAGGCAGCGAGGCGTGCAGGGTGGGGCTCCAGCATCCCTGCATAGATGTCACCGAGATGTGCCAGGTGATTGCTCGATAAAGTTTTGCAGGTAAGAAGCACCTCATGCTTCCAATAAAACAATCCATACAGACACAGTGCCTCAGGAAGGCAGGTTCTCTGTGCTCGTGTGTTTCCTGCGCTGGCTGCAGCATGAGGGCTGCTGGAGAACAGGGGATGGTTTCTCTTGAGATCTCAACTTTGGAGAAGTCATAAAAAAATATGGATAAGTAATTAAAAAAAAAAGAAGCCAAAACCAAACACCCCCTGCCTCCTCCCTGATAAAGCACATCTGACTGGCAGAGGTGATTGATGAGAAATTTAGATGCAGTAGAGCTTTACATTCCAATTTGTTTTAGGCTTTGTTTCTGGGGAAAAAATAGTGTAAAAAACCACAACAAATCCCAAACTCACAGATGGTTATTCAGTCATCCTAAGTGATTGTGAAATATTTGCACCAGTGGAGTGGAGTTGCCAGGAGGGAAGAGAGCGCCTAAAATTCTGGCTGTTCTTTTCCAGTTTGTTTACCACATGCAGCTTGCTCTGCTATTGCCTTAAGCAAAAATGGCAAAAGCAACAGCCGTCCAACACATTAAGTCTCCAGCCAAGCTGCTCACCAATACAAAAAAATGACAAAAAGCTGTGCAAACATGCCTCATTTCAATTCCAGCCATGGGTTGAAGTTGCGATGTGTTAACCTAAAATACTACGAAGTCGTGTGTGTGCTCACAACTCCAGACCTCGGGATGTCTGAGCCAATAGTTTGGGTTTGACTGCTTTCTGGTGTTGAACTACATGCAGCTCCGGAAGGGTCTGTGCTAGTTCTAAAGGGCAAGTTGTCATTACATGAGTTCTGCAGAGCTTTTCTGGATGCCAGACAAATGGCCGTCCTCCAGATGCGGTCAGCGCTAGTTTGCCTGGGGTTGTCTTACAGCGTGACCCCAGTTTATCACTGCAAGCACATGGCAGTTTCTGACCTTATTTGCACTGTCCTTCCCCTCTCCATGAACTATGAAGCATCCCTAGCTATTGCAAAGCCAGGTCTAGGGCTGGCCTAAGGCAGACATTAGATTGGACAGGTTGTGGTGGTTTGACCCACAGTGGGA
>NW_010326206.1:0-653 GCF_000700745.2 Antrostomus carolinensis
AGCTAAAACAATACGAAATAAACGCCACCCCTAAAGGCTGGTCCTGCCACTGGGACAGGTACGCGCTCTCCTACCTTTCTCACCTTTCATCTCTGACATCTCAGACATGATTTGTGATCATCAACCACCCCGACGACCTGGCGCCGTCCCTCTCGGAGACTTGAGAACAAACTTCTGTTAGCTGGGCAGGCAGAGAGAGAGAGAGAGAGAGAAACATCCGGCACTGGCAGAGTTTGGGCCAAGCACCAAACTGGAGGATCCAGACGGAGTGCTCAGTGCTTTTTTGAGACGGAGCTGATTTCCCTGACCGGACAGAGCTGGTTTCTCACTCTCGCGAGTGTAAAGCGCTGTGGAGGGCGGGCCTGGGGGGTCGCGCATGCGAGAGCTCTGTGAACTTTGCAGGATCTCTGGATCAACTCTTCTGACCAACAGCTCTGACAAAGGACAAACTTCAACTCACCGACGGAACGAAGAACAAGATTTCTGTCTCCTGCCAGCAGGTCAGACCCAAACATTTCTTTGTCTATTTGGCTTTCTTGATTAATTTTTCCTTTGTTTGAAATCTTTGCTCTTTTGTTTTTCAGCTCCCAGATCCGCTCCCTCTCTCTAGCATTCACTGTGTGTTTGACACCAAGAGTAAAATAAAAAGCGAC
>NW_010326207.1:0-258 GCF_000700745.2 Antrostomus carolinensis
CGTGCATGGCAGGAAAATGGCTGCTCAGGAGGGGCTCGGTGAGGGAGGGGGGGACCAGCACCATCCTGGCTGCACGGGCATCGCGTGGATGTGCCGTAGCCCTTGGCACGAGTGTGGGCTGCACCGTCTGTCCAGCGCTGACCGGGAGGTCGCGTGGCCCCAGCATCCTCCCTGCACCCCGGGGTGTCCTGTGGATTTGTGGCAAGTGGCCAGTCGCACCGCTCAGCCCGTTGCCCTGCGCATGGAGCCCTGTCCCCA
>NW_010326207.1:318-1257 GCF_000700745.2 Antrostomus carolinensis
GTGCCCTGAACCTGAAGCCCACTGGGCTCTGCCTGCCCTGGGTTCAGCCCCACTGGGCTCCCCCAAACCCCAGTGCTGCTGCATCCATCCGTCTGTCCTCCCCACCCTGTGTCCATGTGTCCCCACGGGCTGTGGCCGTCGTTCCTGGTTTCCTGCGCCTCCTCCCACTTTCCCATCCCATGTGGCCCCGTTTGTTGCCCTCCACCACCCCAGCGCTGGCACAGGGTCCGGGCCGTGCCCGCTGTGTGCCGTGTGCCTCGACAGAGCCCACGGTGACTCGGCGGCTCCCGCCACCAAAACGCCTTTGAGGTGCTGTTTGCACCCCGAGACTCAGGTGTGGGAATTAATTTACTCGGCGGCTGCTTAATGATGGCTTTGGGATGCTCCTCTGTGGGCCAGGCCCTGCCTGGCTGTCCCTCTGTCCCCCTGTCCGGCTGTCCCTCTGTCTGCCAGGCCAGGCTCCATCCGTCTGTCCTGCTGTTTCCCGTCTTTGCCGTTTCCTTTCTCCGTGGGTCTGTGTCAGCCTTTGTCCCTCCGTCAGCCCCAACCCGGGTGTTTCCGTCCCCATGTCTGCCTGTGCCAGTCCCCGTCAGTCCTGTCCCCCTGTCCTGGTGTTTCCTGTCCGTGTGTCCTTCCGTGCTGCTCCTCCTGCATTGCCTGGCCTCGGCCTCGTCCCGCCTGTCCCCATCCGTCTGTCCCTGTCCCGCTGGCCTGTGATCCCTCAGCCCACTCCCTCTGTGTCTGTCCTGGTCACTTCTGCTCCAGGTCCCTGTCCCTCTGTCCTGGATTATCCTGTCCTGGGTGTCCCCTGCCTGTCCCTTACCTGGTCTTGGTCCCTGGGTGTCCCATCCCTATCCTGGTTTCTGGATGTCCCATCCTTGTCCTGGTCCCTGGACATCCCTTGCCTGGTCCTGGTCCCTGGGTGTCCCCTGTCCATCT
>NW_010326208.1:0-629 GCF_000700745.2 Antrostomus carolinensis
AGTTTGAGTCCCAGAGCACCCAGTTTGAGACACCAAAGGGAGCCAGGCTCGGAAGCTGGTGCTGGATCTCTTCTCCACCTGCCAGCACATCCACAGCCCCATCCAAGGTGGACTTTGGTCCTGTTCCACCAGCCTCTTTGGTTCTCACAAGGGTTTCGATGCCCTCAATGGGTTGTACTGACCATCTCCTGCAAGTCCTCACCATCTCCAGATGTTCTCCACCCTCCTCTATGATCTAATTAACCAACCACTCTTAATTCTCATAAACATCTCCCAACCTTCTACGATATCATCCAACAACCCCACGACTTCTTCTGACGTCCCACCATCTCCTGGAGCATCCTACAGACTCTGACTCATCTCCACGTCATCTGGTTTTGTCCTACAACCATATATACCCCATTTGATGACCTGGAATGATTGTCCTACAGCCTCGGTCAATGTCTCACAACCTTTGACAACCTCCTACAAACCCTTCCCACTGCCTAAAAGTTCATCCAACATCCCATAACCTCATCCCAAGCTCCTCACACCATCCCAAGGTCTCATGGAGATGTCCTCAGGGCAGCAAATCGAGACATTTGACATGGCAGAGAGGGAACATCAACACCTCAACCCCAGGATCATCA
>NW_010326209.1:0-368 GCF_000700745.2 Antrostomus carolinensis
GGGGGGGGCCTCAGGACACAGCCCGGCACCGGGGACCCCAAATCTCTGGGGTCCAAAGTTGTGGGGCCCCAAAATCTGTGGGGTCTGGACACTGAGAGCCCCAAATCTGTGGGACCCCAAATCTCTGGGTCCCAGACATTGGGGTCCCCAAATCTGTGGGTCCCTGACATTGGGGTCCCCAAATCTGTGGGTCCCAAACACTGAGGTCCCCAAATTTGTGGGTCCCCAAATCTCTGGGTCCCAGACACCGAGGTCCCCAAATTTGTGGGTCCTCAAATCTCGGAGTCCTCAAATATCTGGGTCCCCAAATTTGTGGGTCCCAAATCTGTGGGTCCCAAAACACTGAGGTCCCCAAATCTCTGGGTCCC
>NW_010326209.1:1275-1490 GCF_000700745.2 Antrostomus carolinensis
CTTCAGCATCACTATCAGTGTCACTTCAGTGTCCCCATCAGTGTCACCATCAGTGTCACTGTGGTGGGAACATGGTGGCACCAGTGGCATCACTGTCAGCGTCACCATGGCTTCACAGTGGCAGCATCATGGGACCAGTGGCATCACCAGAGTGTCACCACGGTGGCACTAAGGGCATCACTGTGGTGTCACCATCAGTGTCACCATCAGTGTCA
>NW_010326210.1:0-8650 GCF_000700745.2 Antrostomus carolinensis
TTATTATTATTATTATTATTATTATTAAGCCTGACATGATTAAACCCACCGTTATAACGCGGATCTCCTTCCTTTTACCGAGCAGCCTTGAGCACAAACGTTGCAGGCTGAAAAAGTGAGATGAGCGGCTCTGAAACAGTTGTGGTCTGCAGAAATTCTCCACTCACGCTTTGGTGTCTTGCTCTGGGTTTTAGCTGCTCAGTTTGACCTTTTTTTTTTTAAAAAAAAAAACCCCAGAAATAAATAGAAGGTTTATTAGGTTCTTTTGGGATGTGGTGGAAGGGGAAACTATTCAGGAAATCCTTCATCTGACGGTGGTGCTTGGCTTTCCTTTAAATCTGGCTTTGATTCTTGTTCTTGAAGCTGGTCGAAATAACTGCGTAGGAGTTAGGTGTATTGCAGTCTCTTTTGGACCCCTTTGTTTTAAAGGGCTGAAATCACAAATTAGATTTAATTTAATCACGTTCTTTAACTTTTATTGCATTTCCATAACAGCTGCTGTTGGGAATGGGTGCTGTTCAGGGACACAAACTGGTTTTGTGTCGCTGTCAAGGCCTAGAACGTTGTAGTTTTGCTGTGTGAATCGGTTGTCTTTGTGCTGGGCCAGTGTAAATACAGAATTGTGTTATATCAAGCTTGACCCTTCCAAAGTTAAGTTTTCTAAAGCAAAAAGGAGTCAATTTTAAGGAACTCTGTTCATCAGAAACCTCACAGCATTTTTTTCCCTTTTCACACACGAAGTCACTTCTTTCTTATTAACTTTTCCTTTTTTCTGCTCCGTTTCCTTTTCCTGTTTTATTAGAATTCACATAATCACTCGAAAATCTTAAGACTAGAATTGAAAACTTACAGTTACATTTCAGCAATTACCTAAAAGAACTGTTGGACTATGCAGGGGTAATTGCTTTTTGACAGTAAGTTCCTAATTCTTAGGTTCCTCTGTAATAAGTACATGAAGTTGAGGCGGGTAGACTGACTCCTCCAGTGCCAAAAGGAATCAACTGGTTCTTTCTCATTAATGGTCAGAGTCACTCCTATGCAAAATAGATGTAGGTGGATATATTGAATTCCTTGCTCTGGAGCTGCTGTTTCACTCACTGAAACATCTTTTGACCAGGAAGTGCTGTCCAACTGAAAATGTATTATTTTTTTCTCCTTATTTTGTTCCTTGAAAAGAGGTAATTCACTTATCTGATCCACTGGGACCTAAATATATGTATGGTCTTATACATTAGAAGTTATTTTTTATGTATTAGAAGTTATTTTTCTTGGTAAGTTAGAACACATGGGTGAAAAAGCAAAGTACACAGGTCTGATGTTCTGAGTTTGACTTGAGGGTGAACATGGGCTTTTGTAAGTGAGACCTTACATACATGAGAGATCTCAGCAGCTTTGGATGAGAAGTTGATAACAAAATGCTCTTTCTGGGAGATTCCCACCTATTTCCTCTAGATAACCTGGTTATTGGTCTGGGGGAAATGTGGTATTTGGAACTACTTACCAGCCTGTTAAACTGAACTCTTGGGGCTAAATTAAGTGAAAACTATCTCTAGTGATATCATCAACTCCTGTCATTTAACAGATAATGTAGGGTGATTGTTTTACAGATCTGCAGGCACTAGGCTTTTTAAATTATCAAATACATAGACAACATCTGAAAACCTTCAACTATTTCCATGTAAGAAGTCTCAAGAAATTTTATATGAGTTGGGAAAACCAGTTTATCTAGATGTGCTGAATAAGCATATTAGCTATATGGGGGGGGGGGTTTGTACATTTATCAAGAGTATTCTTATTTTCTTTTAGAATGTCCAGCTGTAATACAATAAACAATGTGTTGGCATTCAGATAGCTGTAATTAGCCTTCAAAGTTTACATCTAATTTCCATGAATAGGGAAGTTTATGCTTAAGTAGAAATAATAGCTCTGTCTCGCTGCAGGCTGACAGCGCCACGCTTCAGTTACCACGTTATGAACATTTCTTTGCAATTATAAGAATTAGAGACTTTATTTTTAATGAATTCTGGGCAGTATAGAAGAACTGTGGACTGGTGAATTTTCCAACCTTTCTGATTTGGTTTTTAATATTTTACTGTGTGCTGGTGGAAGGGATTTGCAACGCCTGTTACTGTCTGTCCGGCCGCTGCCTGCGCGTGCTGCACGCAGCCTTACTTGCGCTGTAGCATCTGTTAATATCAAAGATGGATGACAGCTAAATATGTCACTGCAAGTTGAGGGATTTGCTTAATATATTTGGATGCCATCAGGATTCTCTGGGGCTGTGCAAGGCGCTTGTTTGAAGTTAATTATTTGTCGTCTATTTAAGAATCAAAAGATGGTTTGTTTTGATGAACTGGGAAAGTGAAATCCTTGAGTACTGCGAAATGTTGGCAGGAATCTTGTCATTGTACGTGGGTTTGGTGATATTAATGTTGTGTTATCACTCTCGGGATAAAATAGTTGTGGGATGAGGAAAGTGGTTTTCTATTTTCAGTATACTGATTATTGCTTAGTAAGATTTTTTTAAATTTTATTTTATTTTTCAAATCTTTGGTTTGGACCAAGTATGTTCTGTCTTGTCACAACTTATGGATATAGTCACTTATTACCATGGCTTGATTAAAGTACTTACTTTCATTTATATTTTAATGGAGTAAATTATTGTCTTTTATAAATTTAGCAGTTCTTCCATGCTGTCCTTCCCGGGTGGCTGCTAACAGACGAGAACACGTGTATTCCGTTCTAATATTTTTGAGTAGTACAGGATTCTCACAGTCTGTGTGTGCCTCAGTCACGGCAGAAATGACCTGCAATTTGATTATTTTTTTTCTTTGCTGTTTCAGAGGCCTCACAAGCAAGCCACAGTTCCCAATTTCTTGGAAAATATAGGCTTGTTCTTTTGTGTCCTCAACCTTTGGGATAGAAATATTTGCACGTGGCCTAAGAGGCCGGTGTTGGAAGTTGGTGGTGTGTTAAGATGATTTCCTGAGGTGTTGTGATATTCCTTTACAATTTCCTATTTACATTCAGAGTAGTAGGAAGGACTTTGATGAGCCTCTGTGGGGTTTTTTTATTGTAAATATGAAGTTTTAATGAAGTTTTCCACATTTGTTCTCAGTTCTGTGTTGGCAAAACAAGAAGTGCAGCTTTGGCTGTGGTGTACGTGTTAAGGTTTGGAACTGTAGCTTCCAGAGAGAAGAACTGGGTAGAATTGAGCTGGAAGAGATTAGAATTGTCTAATGTCACCTTGAAGCTGATTTGAAACTCGCTTGGTTTTCTCACAGGTTTTGCTTTAATTTAGGTATTAAATTGTTACTCGTTTCAGTTGCAGTTTTGGTTAAAAAGTGTGAAATGGGTATGAAATGAGATATGAAATGCTTAGCAGAAGACTGTGGGGTTCCCTCTGCTTCTCTCTGTGACAATGAGGAGTTTCAGTAATTTACAGGTGCAGCTGAGGATAGATATTCCACTTCTGGAGCTCTCGAGTTGTGCTTCTTGGTCCTGTTCTTCCGCCTGCCTCTTGCTCAGACTTTTCCCTGAGTAGATGATTTTCTGGCAATGCAGCTGCTCTTAAGCCTGGAATCTGGGTCAGTGTGTCACACCCAATTCTAGGCAGGACCTAAAGCACCTTGTGCAAAAAATGTAACCAAGATTTTGATTTTTCTATCGACAAAATAGTCGCAAGCACTTACAACAATCACATCTGTTGAAATTCTTACAAAAATCGGAAGCAACGTGGAGAAGAAGTTGAGCGAGTTACTGAGAACATTGCTGCAGGCTTGTTGTTCTGGCAGGTTTGTTGAAGGAAGATTGTTGGGAATTAGTCCTCATTAAGGTATTAATCTGATACAGGAATTACCTTTATGTACTAAGCGGTGCAGTAATCAAGTTTTCCAAAATCCATACGCTTTGCATGAAGAATAATAGACTTCGGGTTACTTCACAGTATTTTAAGGTTTGCAGCACTGCTGCGTTGAATTCAAATCTGATGAGTTGAGACTTTGAATTCTTGTTCAGAGCTAATGGGAATACCTAAAAAAGAGGTGCTTTTTAAACTTTATTTGCTCCAGGTCCGGGCAGGAGGTTTCTCCTTTCACTGTGGTCTGTAGTTGGGCATGGTGAGCACCTAAATGCTGTTCTACATGTCAAAGTGATCCCAAAGTAGTTGTGTGCCCCTGGCATCAAAGAGCCAAGTCACAGCAGAGCTGCAGAGAGGAGCCAGTCCAGGTTAAACTTTTTTCTTTTCCCACCCCCTCCTTTTAAATACTCGTATATCCTTGCAGTAAATACACTGAAGAGAATAAAAGACAAGCAAAGATAACTATTATGTCATGCATCATGACATACAGCTGCTTATAGATTCTGTCTCAGTAGTGATATACTGATTTTTGTGGTTTTAATGAGTTTATCTTCCCTGTTCAGTAAAACATGGAATTTGAGGAGGGAGACAGTTGGGTACTGATTCTGAATTTAGTCAGAAATAAACATTACATGTTCACTGCCTTCCTTCAGGCAATAATGAACTGTTTTAATTTCTTACAGATTTATTGCTCTTAAATCTAAACACTTTTTTTTCTGCTTTTGAATGTTTGTGACGATAATTTTGCTGCAGTTTGAAGAAATGTACAATGAGTAAAGTGCATTACATAGCCAGGAGGATGTTTTGAGGGAAAGTTTTATTTACCGAGCTACATATGCTGCTTGATTTCAAGAACAGGAGAATCTGGAATTCTGGGGAAGCCTTGTGGAGTGTAAAATTTAATAGAAGATACTGTAATTTGTCAAATCCCAGGCACTGCAGAGCTTCATCTGCTCAGCTGGTGGGTACTTGCTGTGTTTGCATGGGAATGTTCTCTCTCTATTCCTCCTTCTCCAACCTTTCTTCTGTTATAGTTACTTAGATCTTAAGAAGGATATAAAAACACCTCAAAGCAATTTGAAGGTTAAAAATGTAATGAATTGAATATATAAATAATTATCAGGAAAAGGTGTTAGTTTAAAATTCTTGCTGTAATCCTGCAGTCATTTAAAACTGGGCTGAGCTGACACCACAACGAGCTGCAAACTTCCAAATTTACACTCTCTTTGTCTAAATGCTGGATTCTGATTCTCAGGAATAAAGGGGAAGACAGGAAAGTTGTCTCAGTTTTGCTTGTAACACGTAACTCTTCTCTAAAACTGGTGATATTTTAATGCCCATTTCATATACCATCTTGATGTTTTGCAAAAGTTTGTCTTTTGTTCTGCTAAGAAACTTTTGCTGGTGCCTGATCCATGAGAATCTAGATGTAAATTTGAAGAGAATTAGCTGAGAGAAAGGAAGTAGATGGAAATAGAAGAATCTGCCCTCTAAGTTCCAGACTAATTCATCAAAAAAAATGCCATTTCAAATAAACACATGAGGTTTCCATTAATATTTGCACTCAGTAGTCCAAAAATGACTTAAAAGCAAATTTAAAGATTTTTTTCACAGAGTTCTTACCTTATTGTACGTGAAGTGTGTCAAATACTACATGAGTCAGAACAACAAGTGAATTCAGGCACACTTCAAATCTGGTTTTTGTTGGGTTTTTTTGTTTCATTTTGTAACTTTGCAGTGTTTTCAGTTGAGGATCAGGTGGTTTGGTTTGGGGTTGGTTGTTTTTTGTTTTTGATTTCCCCCCCCCCTTAAACCAAACTTCTTTTCATTTCAAGTTTGCCAGGGACTTGAAGTAAACTTGAGCAAAATTCACTTTCCTATTTTTGAATCCAGAAGGGAGCCCGGGCTGGGGTTCCTGAGGCAGAAGATCCTCCATGAGTGTTTCTTGGAGCCTTTCTGGCAAAGAGCAGAGGGAGGTAACAACTTGTAACAGGGCTGTGGATCCTGATTTCTTGTGATGCTACTTGGCTGACTGACTCTTGTAGGACATGGTTTTGTTTTTGCTGAGAACAGTGTGTGTGTTACTGCAGGCGAGGGAGGCTGCTCTTCCTCCTCTGGGCTTGGCCTCATCTCCTTGAGAATGGGCATAAAACCAACCTGATTGACAGTTTAATTGAGGACAATGAGATAAATGACCAAGTTTAAGTCCTTTATTTGGGTTTTTCAGTTTTACAAGCACTGATAGAAGTAGTTGTGTTAATGTTTTGCCTGTGGGGAAAACAAGGATGTCCTACCAGCCTGGTCTCATTTGACAGAGTTGCTCTGGGTAAAGCTGCAGAAACTGGGGAACTGTGAGGTAAGTGATGAGGTAACGATTGGTTTCCAGGGTGTTGACCATTCCACAGGAGTTTCCAGAGAGTGCACGGTGGTAAATGCTTGGTAGCTTGGTTCTCAGTGACGGTGGAGTGAGGCACTTCGTGTTGGCTGGTGGGCACCATGTCCAGGTAATGGGTAGATCTTAATATACTGTCCAACCTGCCCTAGGATGGAGGGGGGTCCTAGGATGGAGGGGGGTCCTAGGATGGAGGGGCGTCCTAGGATGGAGGGGCGTCCTAGGATGGAGGGGCGTCCTAGGATGAGGAGTCCTAGGATGAGGAGTCCTAGGATGAGTCCAACCTCTCTTTTTTCTAGTTACTATTGAAAGGGCAGGAGAGGTTTAGTAGATGTATTTGGATCGATAGACTTGAGTTTTCAAGGGAAATTGCCAAGTAAGGCAAGAAGACAGAAGGTTGAACAATTTGGATGTTGAAACAAGGTAAGAGCATTTGTTGCCATTGATATTTGGTTTCCCCGTTGTGTTACTCAATGCTGCCAGGTTTTGATTGTGCTCTGACACATCCAGGGGGTTATAATGAAAAATGGAGGGTGAGGGAGGTTTTAAGATTTTGTTGTTATGATTTAAAAACCTTGCTTAAGATACAGCATCTCTCTTTATCTTTCTGAAGGATTAAAACAGTAAATTATTTGCTTGATAGCAGCTTCCTCTACTCAGGAGTAGAATGCACTCAGAATTTCTTCTCCAAAGAGTGAGCTGCTATGTTTTCAGCTTTGAAATGAATAATTTGTTACATATTAATGATTTTTGTGCTTTGTGCTGGATGCGACATCTTCTTTATGCCTTCAATTATCTAAGCTATTTAGATGTGCCTCATTTAGATCTTCTCATTAGATCTCCTCTTTTTTTCCTCCTCAGTATCTGGGACTTCTTACACTTTCCTGCCATGGTTTGACATGCATTGTCCTTAGGTGGTCTCTTGCAAGGGTGTATAATTCACTGCCTTTATGTAGTGTAATGAGCTGTGGAACTTAATTTTCTTAACTGCTAACAGCAGTTTTAGTGGTGTTACAAGTGCAGTGATGTTTGTTGTCTGCATTGATTAGATTAAGAGTTAGTAGGTTCAGTGTTCTGTAATAAAAGGACAATTCAATTGAAGAGCACCAGTAACCCTGGATCCATTTTTAGGCGTGTACAAACTCCAATTGATGTGGGAGATAACAAGCTCTCCTGTTTGGGAATGAGAGACTATGTTGTAAGAGGAGAATTTGTTTTAAGTGTGCCTTCTAGAAAAGTTTAATCCACTAAGACTTTCCCCATAACTGTTTGAGATGTTTGAAACTCTTTGTTGTGTGCTCAGGTTGTGATTTGAGATGGTGGCTTTGCACTCTTGCCACAGAAGTCCTACCCCTGCAACTACACGTAGCCAGAGTCAGCTCCCTGATCATTTTGTACTGTGGCACCACAAATCATCATATATTTGGCACAGGAGAAGAACAAATGGCCATGGACGGGAGCTCAGTAGCTATCCAAGTTGGTACTGCTGTGAAATTTCCTCTTGCTTCAAACTGTGGCCAGTGCTTTGTTTCTTGTGTGATTTCTTTTCCCTTCAGCGGGGTGTGATGCCGGTGCCAGCGCCTGTGCCCACCACCAGCGCACTCAGACTAACTGTGTGTTCCTGCTCCAAGTTGGCAGCAGGTTGCGGGGTGCACTGGGGAGGATAATTTCCATGTGTCTTTGCAGCCCCTTCCAACACAACCCAAGTGAAATCTTGTGGAGTTGCTGTGGATGCTCTGTGTCCTCTACTCACAGAGTTATTTTTGCTCTTGTGGCTTGTTTTTTCTACCAGATTTTGAATGCCTACTTTCTCATTTTTTTTTGCTATAGGATATGTTCCAAAGGGCTTTTTTTCCTTCATCATTTTGAATTTTGGTTGTGTAGTTTGGTCAAAAAGTCAGTAAGAGTTTTTTTTAGGGGTTGATGGTGGAAAGCTGCACCTTTGGAGGGGACAGCAAGTTGTTGGAAAGGGATTTTGCCAGTTGCATACAGTGTAATTAATGTATATGGTAGTGGGACATACATCACTTCAGTAGAAATTGATCTTTAGACCTGGTGCCTTCTTTAAAGAGCTCTGAAGATACACGTGTTATAGTTTATTGAAGAAACTGATAATCCCAGGGAGCATATGAAGTTTGTTTAGCAAGATTAAAGACGGTCTTCTAGTGTTACTGTATAAACAGAATGAATCCTCTGTCATAAATTCTTCCGTGGTTTTATTATCCAAATCCGGATTGATAACGGAGGGTTTACAGCAAGTTGGCAGGACTGGTTTGCTTTACATTTTCAGGCATGTACCCTACTATTAAATCTAGCATTTCTGGAGCTAAATACTGTACCTACACCATTTTCAGGGTGTAGGTACAGTTATTTAGCTCCAGAAATGCTAGATTTAATAG
>NW_010326211.1:0-10787 GCF_000700745.2 Antrostomus carolinensis
CAGATGCTCAGAAGCCGAATGGACGAAGCCCTGCGGAGGCTGCTCTAGCTGACTTTGCTTTGAGCAGGGGGGGTGGCCGAGGTGACCTCCCTGGGTCCTTTCCCAACCTCAGAAAATGCGGATCCTGTGATTTTTGTGGATAGGAGCGGGGAGGACCACCCAGCACGGGGGGGCTTGAACATCTTAAGCTCCTGGATGCTTCTTGGATGCTGCATCGTGTAGACAGAGGGGTTTTGTGCTCCTTGCATAATTTGGTGCTGCCTCTAAAAGTCTGTGCATCCAGAGAGGGAAGTCCCATTAAGTCTTATGGGGACAGGACTGGTGTATGTAATTTTGAGCTTAGGATCTGTCACAAGAGCACTACTTTTTATTGGATCATTTGTTTGCTTTGTAATAAATTAATAGCAGGTAAAATGGAAACATTTGAGTATCAGAAAATGAAATGGTATAACTAAGCTATTAAAAAAACCCAGCAGAGGTTATACATTTACACATGCAAAGTTCTAGCAAAGCATTAGGTTAAGAATAATTACATTTTGTATTATGTGCCACCAGAAATTCACATTTGAAGCCTTCATTTGTCAAGAAGGGTACATCAATACAGAAGGGGAAAAGGCATAAAATACGCTTGGGTTTTGTTCCTTTGCTGCAGCATTACAGTGCTTAGTTTACAGTTAAAAAACATGTTGACGTCTGAACAAGTCTCTTGATAATATATTAAAATCTAAAGGATAACAGAGGTGATGATTAGGTAACTCGAAAGTTGGATTTTGAATAAGCTTGTATGCTTTTGACAAGCTATTGTAGCACTGGACACTGATGTGATGAATCTATCTTTTCATGTCAATGTCTTTAAGATTTTAGTGGCATGGTATTACGTGGAGAATTTAGGCTAGAAATTTTGGAATTAGGAAAAAATATTGATTAATCTAAAAAGACACAGTCCAGAATTGGCTGATTTATTTAATTGTACTGAAAATAGGTTAAAACATTTTTTTCTTCTAAATGTTGCTGAAGATTTTCTCACTTTGATCATGCTAACTTGTTTTCTGTGATTAAGTGAGCTTTGCATTTTGCGCTTAGGATGACTTAGAAAAAATTCTAATGGATTTGCGATTTTGATGAGTTTAAAACTTTCTGCATAAAAGGGGTAGGTCACACCTGTCAAATGCAGTTGTAGCAAGTGCTTTTTTCCCCAGCTACACATAGTTAAAGCTTGTTTTGTAGTTGCTTTAGGAGAGCCCACTTTAGAAGTTACTTGTTCTAGGAGGTTTGAACAACTTTGGAATTCTTGAATATTAAAATTTGTTTTCTCAGCATAGATTAAAATCTGACTTTACAAACCAGAGAAGTGAGTGATGGCAGACTTTTACAAACTGGCTGTTATGCAGTAACACATTTTATGAAACTTTATGTGTATTGTGTATTTGCATAATGGATAAAATAATATTTAGTACTAGTAAGTGCATTTATTCTTAGATCACATATATTTAAAGAGGGACAGTCTAGTTAACTTGTTGAGATCAGGGAGCTGAGTATAAACTACAGTTCAAGTAACCACTTTACTGTAAAATTTAATCCTCTGTTTTTTGGATAAACTGACTTATCCAATGGAAATGTTTGTGACATTTATTGTCCAGAGACTCAGACTTAAATTCTAAAATGGGCAGTACTGTAAGGTGCAAGTTTACTGTGTGACTGTGGGAGAAGTAGTGTCCTCAGTGGAGGAGGAGAATGACTACTCTGGGCGCAAGGTATGATGAGCTACTGACATGCTGCTGCTTTGTACCAGGTAAAGTTTGATGCGCCTGAGGAGGAAGCAGTTGTGATAAAGGCCACATCTAAACTACTCAAAACTGTGTTTCTAAATACCAGCTACTTTAAACTAAGTTGCAAGGCCTCCTTGCACCATTATGGGGTGTGCTTTTTTTTTTTTTTTTTTTTTTTAAATAGAGGAGTCTGCCAGGAGGATTTCTCAGTTGTAGTTGGGTGCAGAAGCTGCTGCTGAACTGAGGATGCACAGACGCTGTTTAACTTAGGAAATTGTCACAAGTAGGTAATTGAGTGCATGTGAACTCATAAGGCTCAGAAATAGGAGCTATTGACCAAGGAAGTGAGAGAAGGCTATAAAGAAGGTTTAAGAAAGTGAGGCAAATAGAGTAGTAACATGGAGACAGGTTTTAAATGTTCTATCACTGTGTGACTTCATGTGTACCCTTATTCCCATGCTATCTGCCCATTCCCTTTACTTACCAAGTAGCTTTTTTCCTTGCTCTGCTTAAAATCTGGTGCCATTCACATTCGTCATCTCTTTAAGCACACATCTGGTTCCTGTCACATTTCAGGCTTGCTTCAGTGGGACTGTTGGAGTGAATGAAAAATGAGTGAGGTCTTATCTTAGAAACACCTTGAGACTATTAGACTGGAAATACTGTATTAAAAGACAGGACAAGTGGGGGTCCGTTATGTGAGGGCAAACTGGCGTTTATGATGCATATTAAGATTATGCAGAGTCTTGACTTTCATTTTCAATAAAAAAGTATCTAGCATGTAATGCTGTAGAGATAACCTTGCAAGTATGACCTGAGCTGAAGTGATGCTTGCTTGAGACTGGTGTGCCTGAAGTCCAAATGTCAACCTTAACTGTTTAATTACAAACCATTTGTGTCTGGGGCTTTGAATGAGGGTCAGGATTGTTACCAAAACCCATGTGATTTGTAATTGAGTAAGACATCTGCATTACTTCTGAGATGAGAGGGCGCTTACAAATGAAGACCAGATTGGAAAACAGACTTCAGAAGGAAAAGAAACAAAAGGCGTAAAAGCAGTGTTTTTGGAGAGTGATTTCTCAGTATGTTCTTGTATTGGTGCATATGACAGTGTTATTGAATAGTAAATTAATTTATATGAAAGGTGACTTTATTTGCTTGATCTCTCAAGAATTAATCTTGGTCTTTAATGTGACACCCTGGATTGAGGGCTGGATAAATTTATTGGCCATTGTCTGAACTACAAACAAAACTACTCTGTACAGGGGAAGTAAATGAAAAACACATAAAATGTAGCTTCACTTTTATTTCTTCCTTCATTAATGTTTGGCTTTTGTGAATTCTGTGGAAGAATGTCTGAAAAACTCTGTATTGTTACTTAAAAGTTATTTTAAAATAAACTGAGCAGGAATTTCTTTTTAATGAACTTTTTTTTTTAAAAAAGCCTGTTTTGTTTTTTTTTCCAAAATGTCAGAATAGCTAATAAAGGGATTACTTAAAATCCGTGAGTGTCACTTTCACTTTGTGGAGATCATTTGGAATATAAGGTAAACAGTGAAAGTAGAATATGTAGCTGTCCTCATCAGAGAAGGATGAAAATACACATTTTCTCCTTTTTATTCTACAACTGAAATAAATACTACTTGCATCACAAAAGAGGTAACAGTAATCCAACGTTGAATATGATTTATTTGATAACAAATGGTAGAACCTTGAATCTTAAGCACTGTGAATAACCTGTATACTTTTAGAAATAACTATCTGTCTATCTTTTGTCAGGTTTATGGCTACTAATGACTTGATGACAGAACTACAGAAAGATTCTATCAAGCTAGATGATGACAGTGAAAGAAAGGTGGTGAAGATGATTTTGAAATTGCTGGAAGATAAAAATGGTGAGGTGCAAAACTTAGCAGTCAAATGGTAGGTATTTTTTTTTCTATGGTGTAAACATAAAGCACTTTTGAAAAACTTAAAAAGGATCACTACTATGCAAAATTGCGAAACTGGTGGTCACAAAGAAACCCTTGTACTTGTAGGCTACCTGCCTTAATTGTAGTTTCTTACAGAACTATCTTTTGTTGACATTGTGGATTAACATTTGGGGTTTCACGTGACACGTAGGGCATGCAGTCCTTGCTGAAAGTGTATGAATGACATGCTTGTTCTTTGGTGATGATTCTTGAATGCTCAATAGATTTTAAAAGATGATAATTTATTGGTAGTTGCTACATTGATACCCAACTGTGAGAAGGTAGATGATGTGTAGGGGAAGAATTGTAGTACTGAAGTAGTTTTCAAGCAGAAATAAAAACATTAAAAAGGTAAATATATAGTCTTATTATCAAATATGGAACTCACCTCTTCACTAACATTCAAAATATTTCAGTAATGGTTTTACATGCTTTGCAGGAACTGTACATGTTTTTTGGGGTCAGGATGCAGTTACTTGCCTTTCAGAGACTTCTATTGCTTCGGTACCCTCTCTTCCTCTATTTGACTTTACATGTGATGTGGCTTTTCCAGAGCACCCTTCGAAGAGGTGCTGTGTTAATTATGACTTAGTTTTTGTTCTTGGTCCTTCTGATTCTTTTTGTGCCCTTTAAGGAGGGCTTCTTTGCTAAGAAGCTTCTAGTGTTCCTGAGAATATTTCTTGTTCATCAGCTCAGGTTCTTTTTTTTTTACCATTCCATCTATGCTACTTATATTCCATGAAACGTGGATTGAAGTAAACTTGCTACGGAGGAGCTTGGGGCAGCTTTGAAGAGCAATTTCACATGGTGACTGGCTGAGCTAGTTTGAACTTGTTGTTCTTTACAGTTTGCCCTATCAGACTAGCAAAGCAGAAATTTAAAGCCTATGTGTACATCTGCTTATGTACTTAGAAGCAGTGCTTGCTTTGGCTTCTGAAATATTTTAAGTGATGGTAACCAAAACCTTCCACAGAGAAACAAGTGTAGGAATAGCAGCTTTCAAACCAAAGTTGAATATTAGCAGTATAGTAATATAATTGTTACTACTTTTTCACTACTCTCACAAGGATTGCAGTATTGTTTATATGTCTTCCTCCCCTCCTTTTTTTAATAAACAACACAAAATGCCATGTTTGTTTTTAATTCAAACTTCTGAAATGTCAAAGTTCCTTGTGGTACAGCTTAAATTCTATGAATTTGAAGCAGATTGCTTGTACTCAATCAAAAGAGTAGATTATGATGAGATTTGGCTCAGGCTTAGAATTGTCTTTGTGTGAAATAGCATTTTGTGGAAAAGTTATGTTGCAGCGTGCACGCGGTACTCATCTTTAATGTACGTCCTAAAGTTACCCTGAAGTTTAGTTCAATGCGCACAGACATAGCTTGTATATCGCAATCTTTAATAGCAATGTTAGAATTTTGGACCTAAAGTACAAGTAATGTTTATTAAAACATTAAAGAAAGATTGCAAAGAGAAGAGAATGAGAAAATAGATGGCTGCCTGTGTATGTGCATGTGTCCTTTTCTTATTAACCATTCTATTTTTAAAGTTTCCTTTGACACAGTGATAAAATTCTTGGATTTAATTAAAATGACAGGATCTATTTAAAGTTTGGAATCTTTTCAAGAAATCCAAATAATGGTAAAGAACAGTGTTAACTTTACTCTAATGGGATAAGAAACATGATGGAAAAGTTTCTAGGTAAATGTGGGGTTTGTTTGGTTTTTGTTGGGTTTTTTTTTTTTCATCCCAATCACTTGCAGATATGCCTTGAGGACAAAAAAATCTTCCTCTCAAGGCAGCTTATACTCACAGTATTGTTCCATAACAGTTTTAAGCCAGTCTAAGTTAATGCTGCTGCTGCTGCTCTACTGTTCTTGCCCTCCTGTCTCTTTTCTTGCAGTGTTACTTATCTGATTTTGTTGTAGACTAGTTTGGGAACTCAGTTTTCTTCTGGCTTAGTACTCCCTTCCTGCAATCAGATGAGCATTGGTAGAAACAGTAGTGGGTGTGAGGGATAGGAGAGGCTGAGCACTATTTAAGCTGTAGTTTTTCTAATACAGTTCAAGCTGACCTAAATTCTTCCATCTACTATAACACTGGGTGTAAGCCCAGTTTGTTGGAAAGTTAAATTCAGCCACTGTATTTTTCTCGACTTCTTTGTCTTTTAGGTATTTTGTGGTGGTATTCTTTACTTGTTTATTTCTGTTACAGATTTGCTGGCACTTTTAGCTGAGGGAAGCATGAACTGTATATAGATTATTAGTTTAAGTGCTCTGGTGAACTTTAGAGACTGTCAGCAGGATCATCAGAGTAGTACTTGATGAACCATTTAAGTTTAGATTCCCGCTCTCATTGAAAAAGGATTTAAGACAACCCTATGTACTTTTGAATCTATTTGAGACAGATTTTTCCTTGAGGAAGGGAGGAAAGATTTATGATTTTTTTAGGAGAGCTTCCTCTATAGGTAGATCAACAGAAACACTGTGAATGGCAAAGGGATTGGTCAGTCCTTGAGCAGGTAGGAATCTCTTGCAGGAGGATCACTCTTTCAAGGTTTGACTCTGAACAGAGCAGATTTAAAACAACTCGGAGCAGCCTTAAAGCAGCATTTATTTTAAGGCAAGCACAGTAGCAAGTAAGCAGTGTCCCTGGTTTTGCCTTATCCACTGCTTACTTTCACATTTGAGTGGGAAAGGCTCTATTGTTTAAAATGTTGATAAACTTGTTTTTTATTATCTCTTCAAAGCACACTAGTGATTTTGTTCTTGATCCTTTCAGTTATATTGCACTGCTCTTGGACAGGAGAAAACGTTGTTCTTTGGTTAGCAGAAGTCAGATTGAGAGTTCCTGGGTATTTAGGTAGCTGCCTTCCAAGATGATTGTGCAGTTCATTTCTGATTAAAAATGAAAATTAATGAACTGCCTTAATACTCTTGGAGTAAAAGTAAACCTACTCTAAGCTTTGACTCTACAGAAGGGAATGGAGTGTATTTATCAAGCTTCTATTGCTGCAGGCAGTAGGTGCAAACTAGGTCAGTAACTGCAGGTTGTTCCCCTGTTTTGTTTTTTTTTTTAAGAGCATGTAAATTTTTAAATGTATTCTTGTTGTCTACGTTTTTTCTGGAGGAGTTTTTTTTTTTGCTTTTTCTTATAGTCATAGGCTGTTTAACAGTCAGCCGATGCAGAAAATGCTATTGGACATTCTTATGACATAATCTTAGTCTAAAACTGTTAGTGTAGTCCAGCATGGTATCCTGTGCACCTTGTGACAGTAGTACATTAATCATTTCGTATGTTCAGTGTTGCATTTTAAGGATGAACTGATTCTCATTTTGAGCAGTTACCTATGGTTTCATACTCTGCCATTTAAACCTATACTTAGTTTTACAGTATGAAATATTTCCCAAAACCTGTAAAAACCCAAACAAATGCACACACACACACACACACACACGTACATATATGGGGACAAAAAAGTGGGATTAATGTAAGTACTTTCAGTGATTCCTCCCTTGTGATCCTGTAGTTTGTCTGCATTTATCGGTGTGACTTCTCTGAGCAGCAGTTCAATATAGGGAACCCTGCTTGATGCTGTGAGTGTGAGTCATTGGTGTGACAGGATGATGCACATATTGGCTCTTGTGTGGCTGATCTGGTTCAGCCGCTTTAAAGCATTTTGGATGCTGTGATAATACCCTGCTGCACATTGTGCTATACTGATGGTTTGAATCTTTTTCTTTTTTTCTCATCTGTGAATTTTAACTTTTCCCTATAAGCAAATGTGCTTTTTAAATAGCCATTAAAATATGCTAGTTTGAGACAATAGTTGATTATGAGTTGGTGTCCCTATTCCTGATAAGGAGCTACATGAAGAACACCTCTATTTTCAAATGTGTATAACTTAAAGGAGACCGTGTATTATAGTTGCTGTTTATTTCCATAGGCAGCTGAATGAGCTTTTGGCTTAAGGAGAAACTGGGCACAAGTTATTGGCTAGTGAAAGGGAAAAGATCAAAGAGCACTTCAAACAATATCTGAAACTGCCTTTAAATGTGTAAAATACATACTTAAGTACAAAAGCTTTGTATACTGAACTGATTTTATAAAAGCAAGTTATAGTTTACTTTCTACTTCTGATAAGCTCAGTTTGTAATCTGGGACTAATAATAAGGTCTGTAAGTGATATCTACTGATTTTAAAGACCAGAAAAGCTTGAGACAGTCTTTTTTTAAAATTTACTTCATGATTGGTATGTCAGCTTTATTGAACTAAAAGGCTGAATAAGTAGGACTGAAGATGCCAACTCACGTAAAATCTGGCTTAACACTTTCTAGAAACTGTAATTTCAAGTGTTTGTGTGAATGACTTCATCATTTCAGTGATTTGGTCATCTTATAAACATCTGCAAAAAAAGCATTTCCTATACTTAATTGAGATGAATCTAATTGACCAGACTTTGCTGTTACGATTTTACTTACTCATAGGGTATACTTGAAAGATAAACATATTTAATGTAGGCGAATTTAGTAGTGGTTCAATAGCTCAGATTTTATTTTTTTTTAATGAGATCTTTACCAACTTTTCAAATGTTTTCACTTACGGAACAACTGGTTGTTTTGGAGGCGATCTTCTTCTAGTGTGTCAAAATCGATGTGTAAAAGGATGGTATCAGCTGCAGATCTCGAGGACGTGGAAGATGTATTTTTGTAGAGCTGCACAAATTGTTGCAAACTGCAAAAGCAGAAGACATGATCTTTCTAGCAATAAAGGGAGGGATGATATAGCCACCTGGAATCTCACCAAACTCGCTTACTATTGATCAGAAGCAAAATTTCAGGTTTGCTACTCTGAAGGCTTGCCGTATTTTTGAAAGGATACTGTTACTCAGTTTTATATGAATACGTTTCCATAACTGTACTTGTTGTGCTTGTGCTTGTTTCTGTTTCCCAGTGCTTCTATTTACAGTGCTTCTGTTGGAGCACGCAGCATTACAGATGTGAAATGGTTTCTACAGATTCTGCACTTGCACCTTTATATCCTGTAGTCTGTTGACTGAAACGCACAGGGAATTTATCCGGACTACTGCGGGCAGTCATGCCATAGAATTGTGATTGTTTCCCTTCTAGGTGAATTGTGCTTCTGTCGTTTGCAAAATAATTTACTGTACATCAAGGGTAGAAGGGTGCAACGATGCTGTGAGTAGCTGCTGAGTGACAGTGGTGTGTATTTGAGGAGAAACTGGTGGTGTGTCAGTAAGACACTGTGAAGGGAAGGCTTGGTTGAAGAGTGAAATCAGGTTGTGGAGAAACCTGTGAGCTTTTTTGAGCAACGAGGGAATGTTTCAACTTTTAGGCGTGCAATTAGGCATGGCTTGATGTATTTGAGTCTGGGAGCTAATTCTTGGTAATAATCTGTCTCTTATGAAATACTTGTCTACAAATTTATCTGCAGGAAAAAGATCTTTACTAGTATCAGTGTTCAAAAATTATTTTAATAAGATTGTAGTATTAATTTAACATGACTGAAGCAGTAACATGACCAGATGAGGATTTTGGATATCATCCTCTAAACCCCTACTCTCAGGGCTTTAGTAGCTGTAGAAATGGTTTGCAGAATCTAAAGATTCCCGTATAGCACCATTTTCCTAAATTAAAGGGCACTGCCAGGTGAGGGCCTGAGGTTTGGCTGCAGCTGACAAAGGGTGCTCTGTCAGAGCTGTTTGTTTCCGCGGGAGTAGGTGTACCCGTTGAAGCAAGTGAAAAACCATTCCGTTACGTCTTAGTTTCTATGCACTTAAGGGGCTTCTTTTTATACCTTTCATCAGATACCAGTCAGTATCTCAATTAGCAGTTCTCTTGAGGCTATCTATATGCCTTATCTTCTAGAAATGTTGGACCAAAGTTGGTTTTGTGTAGTTATTTTTAAGATCATCTGCATATCTCTGTAAAATAATCTGCAAAATGAGTAAATTGCAATCTTCCTGAATTTTTGGCATTGGGATGATCGTGATGCGTCAGTCTCAGATGTCTGTGGCCTAATTTGAGGAGTTGGCCTCAATGTCAAATCAGTTTGAAGTTTTGTGCATTAACAAACCTGAGTTAGTTCCATGTGATATTTCAGTGCATGTTTTCGGTAAATATGCTTTGCCTTTTTTTTGTTTTTTTAAATTCCAAAATTGCCTGTGTTGTCAGTAGGCTTTATCATGCAAGGAGGGTGGTGATGGGTGAGGAGAAAAGGAATCCAAGCAGGTTACAGTTTGTGAAGGAAGGCATGGAAAGCAGTAGGTGAGATTTTCTTGGGAACTGTGTGTTCCTCGGCGTTCAGTTAAGTCCTATGCCTCAAGTGCAAATACTGTTTGAGTTCATGGAGGTAAGGCATTATGAGTGTAGCCAGTCAAAGATACGCTCTCTGGTGACAGACCATGAACGCTAAAACTTTGAACCTTAGTCTGGTTACTATCATATTGTAAGTCACACCTAGTACTTAAAAGCAAAGGCTCGCTTTATATAATACATCCCCTTTTTCTGTGTCATTCTCCTTTCTGCACTTCTTGCCTGCTGCCTTTTGCTTCTGTTGAGCACTTTATGATGATAATTAGCTCTTTCTGCTGTGAATTCTTGGACCTGGGAGAGAAGAGTAGCATCAGTGGGGTACATACAACAGGTTTTGGGATGGAAGATGCACTTAATTTTTGTCCTACTGTATAGAACCATGTCTGCTAGCCCCTTTTTTTAAGGGGTAGAGAAAATGAGTAAACAGATAGGGTGGAACAATGATTTTTGAGCTATATGGTGGAGAGGGATGGCTTTGGAATGACTGAGAGGACCTCTAAGGCAGGAAATGTGGTAGGTGTGAGGAACTCTGAATGGTTTTGGGAGCCTTTGTGGCAGGAGGAATGGTGAACTTGATGCTCTGAGACAGAAAACAAGACTGAGTTTCAGAGGAACTTGGAACATGAGGGTTTGGAATTACCCTGTAGGTGCTTCTAAACTGTGTTCGACGAGACTGTTCCTCTCACAGAATCACAGAATGTTGGGGATT
>NW_010326212.1:0-13980 GCF_000700745.2 Antrostomus carolinensis
TTATTATTATTATTATTAAACTTACTGAGAAGCAGAAATGTAAACAGGCACTCATAGATGGAAATGAGCGACTTCTAGTTTCAGTGGTTTTGCGGGACATATGGCTTCTCAGATGGTCTTGGTATTTTAATTGTTGCTCCTCTCACTATAGAGATACTGTCTTGACACGGCTGAGTTTTTAAGTCAAGAAGCCAGCGAGAGACAACCACAAGCAGGGCTCTCTCCTTCACCGAGAAATAACAACCGAACACATTGTAAACCCAACTTTATAATCTCAGCAGCAGTTTAACTCGTGCTCACCAGTGCTCTTAGCATAGAGACGCTATTTGTAAAAACTCTGTAGTAAAATGGTCCGTTTTCTTGCCATTTCCAGATTTTCTGTCGTGTACATCCTTTGTTTGGAGTTCATAAAATTAATAAAACTGGATTTTAAAACTCCGGAATAGTCCCTTGCTGAGAATAAGTGTTGTGTTCTCGGGCTAATATGTGCAATTAAAAAATACCGTTCTTTTTTCCTCTAGATGAACTAACTGTCTGGGGAACAGGATATCACGCAACTACTCTTTGTTTGCAGCGATGTAGGGGAGAGGAGAATCCCTCTTGGTAACGCTACCGCGAATAATCAGGACACTCTGAAATCTTAACACTGCAACTGTGTTTTGTTTTTTATCCGAATCTCAGTGGCTATCCCCTTCCACTCTATTTCTCCATACCTCATTTTTTTTCCTCTTTTTTCTCAGTCCAGCCTAAGTTTTCCTTCTCTACACCCAAAAGTTCCTCTTCCTTTAAGCTTTTCTAACCACCCTTCTATTTTCACTACACACCTTTAGGACCTTCTCCGTGATTCCTGAAAGACGCTCGTTATTAGGAGACATCCCCCCAGGGCAGTGCATTCAGCCTTGACCGCAGCCTCTGTGTCTCCAGTCTGACATACTGGGAATTCAAGAGGCACACTGGATGAAGGTCCAGATCAAAAGGAGACAATCCAAACGACTCCGAAGTTTGAGCTGTATCATTTACCCTTTCTTTCTAGAATATTTATTGAATGCAACAGTTCATTAATTGGAGTAAGATAGGATAGCTCTATCGATGCCAGTGGTATACCACAATTTATAGCAATTACAGATCCATATCACAGTCAAATGTCAACCTAACAGAGGCAGACACTCCAGCAAAGAAGAAAGCCTGTTATGGGGTTGGAGAGGAAGGGCCAAGAACTATAACTGGGAATTTTTTTTGAAATCTAAAAAAGGAGGCAGATCTGATTCCATTTGAGGTTTGTGCCATTTCTTGTTTTACCCTTGTGGTTCACCAATTCCTCGCTAAACAATAATAGACATTCCTACATAATTTGATATTTAGCTATTAAAACGATTCAATGTGTTCTATACAAAATCTAATTAAGATCCCACCTTAAATCAAGCACTGGTGTATAACAAGCCTAAGTCAAATGTGGGACAATGTCTCTGCTGCTTTGAAATCCCGGCGCGGTGTGTGCCCGCGTAATGTGGGGCAATTCCTGGGCTGTTTGCAGCCGGTCCCTGTGGATCTAGGCCTTTCCCTTTGTTAGACATCTGCCATGTGATCCGCGTGGAGGACTGGAAAGGGCAGCCTTGTAACAACATTATTTCAGGGGGATAATAAGTAGCCATCATAAATTCCTTTTTTAATAGTTTATTGCCGGTTGTAGTCTATTGACAGTGCCTGTTTTACAGCAAGGAGGAAAACAGTTCCTTGTTGGCACTAGTCACTAAAACTGTTTGATAGCTCTGGCCCTTTTTAGTGCCTTCAGAGAAAACCTAGTGTCTCATGAAATGAATCATAAATAGCTGAGCTGAAGTTGAACAAAAGACGGAAAGAGAGAGGAAAAAAAACAGTCTTGCACTTACTGAAATATGTTTACTTTGGACAATAATCTATTAACTAGTTTAACAAAGATACTTCAAGGCTCAATCCTGCTGTTTTAGCTGGAAGAAAAATAAATTCCATAAGGACTGTGTCTTGAGCCTTTTCAAGGAGACTGTTTAGCAAAGATTGTCTTCTAGCTCACAGGGTAGTACATAAAAAACTCTTTATGTACTAGACTTTACCTTTTTGAAGTCTAATGCTTAGAACTGTCTTGTCATCACTATCCTGTTGTGCAACATTGGACAATTTATGCAATCTCTTGGGGTAGGATACAATGAAATATATAGGTACTTAGAGAGGACTGAGAAAGAACTGGATGCCCACTGGGTCCCACAAAACCCCAACTAGGTGCTTTGTAACTCTCCAGGTGTTTACATTTTACAGTCCCTACCCTGAATCATTTTACTCTGAACCCTAAGACCATCACTCTTATTTAAGTCTGTTCGAAGTCCAGAGAACTGGATGTCTCAGTCAATACTAGGCTTCACTGGCCATATAGGAGGACTTGCAGTCTTTAGAGGCACCATTGTACAATCTTGTTAAAGGTTACTATGCAGTCTTTCTCTTTCCCCTTCCCTCCCCAAGGGCTAATGCGTGCAATGTGGATCGTGAGACTCCAATTTCAGCCTGAAATATTAATTTAATTTTCCGTCAGTTGTCTCCCTAACCAACCCTTCCCTATATGACCTATCTGAGTAGGTGACTTTTAAGCTCATCAAGGAGACTCCAGGAAGATCTGACTTTGGACCTAGTTTATTTAGATGAAATGCACTGCCAGATGTCAGATTGAAAGACAGGACTAAATGATGGAACCCATTGTATATATAACACTGAGACAGAAGTGAGAGACCAGAGTTCAATGTCCTCCTTAGCCTCAGAGGCTGAAAAATCTTAGATGAAATCTGTTTCCCATCTGTCATGACAGTATCTAAGCCACCACTCTTCTTAAACTGAGCTGCACTGCAGAAATTAATCCAAAACTCAGTCTGATGGAGCACAGCTCTGGAACTTTGTTTTTCAGGCATTCAGTTCTCCTTCTGTTACCTGCTTTCTGATCTGCTAATACTTTCAGTCTAATGCTTTTATGTTTAGAAGAGGACTCAAAGCCCCAGAACCCCCATGCCCTCCAAGTGATGCTGGTTGTGAGACTACAGCCATGCTCCTTCACTGTTTTAGCCTAAATTCTTCACTCCAAACAGCTACAAGAGGAAGGAGGCATGTCTATGCTTTTATGGATAGAACAAGTGCAAGCCACCAGCCACTGGGTTAAGTCAGGAAATAAAGCCATCTTTCCCACCTTCAGAGAAAATCCACTTTTTTTTTAAACCATATAGCCAACGGTAACATTTCCTTCACATGAAATAAACCTCATTCTCTGTGTGGATCATATGATCCAAAGGGGCTTCTGGGCCATATTACTCATATAAGTGAAGACAGCAGCACCCTACAGAATCACAGAATCACAGAATCACAGAATATTAGGGATTGGAAGGGACCTCAAAAGATCATCTAGTCCAATCCCCCTGCCAGAGCAGGAACCTAAACGAAATTACCCAGGAAGGCGTCCAGGCGGGTCTTGAATGTCTCCAGAGAAGGAGACTCCACAACCTCCCTGGGCAGCCTGTAAAGTCAGATGGGATTTCATGTGCTCCCCTGTCCCTAGTATTCTTTGTCAGCCCATTCTGTACAGCTCTGCGCTCCACCTCATAACTGTTTGGGCCCTCCTCCTAGGTGTGTACGCATGGTATAGGAAACCTGGGCACTTTAGACTGAATTCTAGATTTCAGTCCAGGGTGACTGGTGTCACCTCTAGTTTGTGACAGCTTTCATTCCTTATTGTGTCACAGTCTCACAATTTTATGGGGTGAGAATTTGCTTTTCTTTCCAAGTAGGCTCACATTGCTATAGTTATCCCTGCCTTGTTCACTTCAGGATTAGATTTCTCTTCAACCCTCTTCTTAGACACTCCTCCTGGATATCATCCATTTCAATCTACTTCTCCATCAGATAACACTGTGCCTGTGATTTATGATTATCAGTGGTTCTCAGTTTTGTCTTAGGGGCAACACGAAGTATTTGCCTTATCTGATGATCTGAAGTCTTGTCCCAGTAAATGCTTCTCACCTCATGTCATCTCTTAAGTGTTGGCATTGGCTGAGGAAGAAGACCTAACATCTCTGGTTTTGGTGCAGGGAAAGAAAAGTTCCCTTTCTAAAAAACTTCTAGTGAAGAGTCATGATGGTGGAAATTGCATACCCACTGTGGTATGATCTGGGGTAGATTTCTCTGAGGAGTGTAGAGAGTCTGATCTGTTACAGAATGTGTCATAAACCTGAGGAGGGGATAGGGAAGTCCAAGCCAAGCAGAAGTTAATAATAAATATCAGACCACTCCTTCATTTCTCTAACTTTTTTTTTTTTTAATTTTCTATATGCTTTGAGTGAGACCTAAGGTCATTAACAAATTAAATAAATGTTGCAGTAATCCTGTCTGTTATTTGTCAACCATATGAAACTGCGGATGAAAGATGTGATAGGTGCCAAAATGAGTATGCAATGCATACCTTGCCTATCTTTGCTATGCCAAAGGAATGGATCACTGCACCCACACACAGCCCCGGTGAAACCAACCGTGCAGCTGTTTCCATGCAACATGCTACAGGGTTAGGGGCGCAAGTCCTGATCTGCACGCAATTACACACAGGTAACTTTGCAACTGATGAATGGTTTCCTTTATTTTTATTGCCTCTGAAGCAGGGATAATTGTTGTCTTTATTTCATTTACATCGTAAATGTAAAGTTGCTTGTTATCTTTCAGCGTTTGCAGGATCCTGGCCCACAGCAATAAAATAAACAATTTATTTTATGTCGCTGTTTCTTTTTAAGGATTACAGTCATCTGTGAGCATCTGGTGCAACTGTTCATGTTTTATTAGCATGCTCTACCTTTCTTTCACTTGGGTTTCAAAGTCCACTTGCTTGACAGATTCAGCAAATCCCTTTTTTCCACTGTCACAGACACCTACAATTTTCAGAAGTCTGCAGAATTGTCTGTGCATGGAGAATGTGTATAGCTTTTTTTCCTGGGTGATACTCAACTTTACATATTCTGCCATAACATTTTGTCTTTTCAGATGGTTCATTCACTATTTTATTTGATATAAAGTCTTAATCCTTTTCCTCCTCTCATTAGGACATGTGAGGTGTGGAAATTCTGTGAAATATTGACACCTGACAATACCTGTCTGGTGAGCACTAACCAACTTACCAGTGTCTCCTCATGACCTGACTCTCCTGCAGGGAGAAAAATCCTCTTGACTTAAGCAATAGTTGGAGAGGACAGGCAGAAATTTGGGGGTCTTCCAGCCTTTTATCTTAAAAATATTTTTGTTCTGCAGCTGGGGAAAATAAGAGTAAAGAAGTCTTCCAAACCAAAGAGAAATTTAGAATCATCGAAGCAAAATACATATGCACCCAATCATTTTAGTGATATATTACTTTGCCTAATCATTAACTTAAAATGCCATATAAGAATTTGTAATCCACAGTAAATCATTTAGTAAGAATGATTTAAATGTACTGCTGACTAATGTAAAACAGTCTAGTTTCCACACTCAGTCGGCTGCCAAACATTGTTTAAGAAAAAGGGGGGGATGTGATCCAAGTTGACATAAGTTATAGCAGATATAACGCTCCAATGTAGTGGTGGTTTGCAGATTATTGGGTTTAAAAGATAGGAAGAAGATGACATATTAAGTACCATGAGGATTGCCAGGTCTATTTTGTGCCTTAATTAGGATGCTTTGCAACTCTATGTTTAACTCTCATCAAAGTCTGCTTGGAAAAGCTTTATGACCATCTTATCTGCAATGATACTGGAGAACTGAAATGACGGTGGATTTACTAACACAAGAGCAAAATGAAGAGGCTACTTCTATGTTGGAGGCACAAGGTTGCTCTTAGTGTGATGACGGAAGAGTTAGCATCAAGCATACTCTGTGCTGAAGTGCAGAAGGAAACAAGGAGCAGTGATAGGAGATGTCAAATGGATGCACTGTTGAGGAGGGAGATTGGAAATGGGCTTAGAGAACAACGATGATGTGAAATGCAGCAAGCAGTAGTAAATAGTGAGTGTGAAGGAGACATCTTCTCTATCCCCAAGTCTTTTAATTTAGATTCTTCTTTTAAAGAAAGGTGAAAACAAGGATATATATGAATACTGATTTTAATGTAGACAACAGTCGTTTCAGTGAAGTGCTTCCTATTCACTATCTTGTAACAGATATATTATTTCTGCTGTCACAATCAAAATCTTACAGAAAATGAGCCACTTCTGGGTTGGCCAGCATATTGTATCTTTTATCTTTCCTTTGTCTAAGATTGTATCAGCACCCAGTGGTGCAAGGAGGAGGGAGGAGGTCTGCTCCACAGCCACTGCAACATGATGCAGCACAGCTGAAATTGAACTTCGACAGCCTTAGTAGCCCAGCTGTAGCATCGTGGCTGAACTGTTTGAATATTTACTCAGCTTTTCAGTTTTTTCAGCCCTCCATGCTGCCCCCACTACATGACTGCCAGTACCTGAGGCAACTAGCTCCAGTCGTGCTGGCACTTCTGCCTCTTGTACTGCTGCTGCAGCAGTGCAGTAGATCCCAGCAATCTGGGCAGGGTGCCTATGATCTCAGATCCCTTCAGTGCATTGGAAAACATCTACTGCATGGTGCCTGTCTGCAAATAATGCCATCACAGCTTTGCTCTTGTGTGAGGTATGACAGCACATTCCCAGCAGAGGAATGATAGGGAAATTAGCTCATTCTGCACAGTCACTATGCAGTTCCTGCAGACCTCCCCCCCATGCCACCCCCTTCAATGCTCCTTTTAAAAATACATCATGATCAAATGGGTGTAACTCTTCTAGACCCTGTGCAGAGAACAGCCTTTGCAAACTCAGGTGTTAATACACCAGACAGAACCAAAGAGTTTATGGAAAAGCAGAGAATAATAACACTAGGAACATTACCTACAGGAGTATGGAAAGCAAGGCTATTCTCTAGAAAGTTTAAAAATCCATTTTATTCATATATTTTAAAGCCTAAATAGCCACAAGTGACTAATGACTTCCGAATTAATAATTTTTGGAGTACCCAGCTGCCACACCTTAAAGCTTTTCAGAGTTTTATTAAGCATTTTCTGACAATCTGGTTGCTTTTAGGCAAAGGTACTCAAAAAGTAAATGCATCTAAAATTAGTGTTAGAAGGCAAACAGCAAAGAGAGGAAGAGGTTTTTTAGAATATGTTTGAGAGTAGGTGACGTTGAAGGGGGAGGGAAGGTTTTGAGCAGCAGGAAACAAGCCAGCCAGGCAATTACAACGAAACTAAGATAAACAGTTTCAGGAGAACTATTTGACCTGTTTGGACCTACTTTCTCCTGCCATTATCACCGACCAGCATCTGTAGACCCAGGGGTAACTTACCTCCCACATGGTGTAGCATCTGGTTCTGTGGAGCTTTAGTCCTCATGCTTACAAGTAGGAAGCCCCCAGAAAGACTTGCTTAATGTAAGGTTGGTTGTGGCCATGGCTGGTGTAGCACAGCACAGCCCCGGAGAAGCAGGAGCAAATGTGACCCCACCTGCACTATCAAGAGCTGTATTTGGGCACAGGCCCCTAATCCAAAGGAGAAGACAGCAGAGGACGAGCACCGTCTGAGAAGGTAGTGGCATTTATATGTTAGGTCAGATCCATATGGGTGGGTGGATGTGAGCACCAGTCTCAATGAGTTGGGGAGCTAGTCACCCTGTCCTCTGCTTTGAGCACTGCACAGCCACCCAAACAGGAGCTGGGGAGTGCTGAGTTCCTGACTCACATACATGTTAAAATGTGAACTTGTCAGCAGGGCTTTGGTGCCACTGACTCTCCTCTCTCTCTTTTCTACCCTCCAGAGGTGATGATGCAGTAGAGCTCTAGTCTTGGCTACACTACAACCAGCCAATGACATCTGATAGGACCTTGAAGGTCAGGAATTGGGCATCATCTCTGTATATTGCCCATGACTATAGACAGATGGTGTCCAATGGGCATGCCGGCTTTCCTTGCAGCAGAAGAGCAGAGACCCCCATCTTCCACTATGGAGCACCAGCTCAGCTTCTGCCAGGTGCTTTGGTTTCAGGCTCTGCAGCTGCCTCCTACTCCATTCCTTCAGCCCCTTTAAAGCTTTTTTTCAACACTTCCATAGCTCCTGGCTCAAAAAGAAGCCATCCACGTAATCACAGAATTATAGAATGGTTTGGGTTGGAAGGTACCTTAAAGATCATCTAGTTCCAACCCCCCTTGCCATGAGCAGGGACACCTTCCACTAGACCAGGTTGCTCAAAGCATAAGACAGCTTCAAGGGTCCTCTGCTTGGAATTCTTGCATGTTCTTTTCTGCCATTTCCTTTAATCCTGTGGCTGAACCTGCCATAACCTCTAGCAGCAGAGGTTTGGCCTTTGAGGTCCTCCTTCCATCCCAGTGTATCCAGCACCTGTGATGCTCTTAAGTAAGTGACTGGCCTGTCCCACTGGTCTGTACTCCTGCTGCTGAGGGAGAAAACTCTGCAAAAATGGCACTCTGGGACACAGGATTTCTTTGGCTACCTCAGAAAGTCATCTGCTCAGTTGGTAGCTTTGTTAGGTGTGACAAAATCAATGCATAAAAGAGTCATATCTTCATGTATGTGCACATCACTATGTTGTCTAAACAGCGACATCTCCTGACACCCGAGCTGCAGCTGTGTTAGTGGGTTACTACTCCAATAAAGTTGTTGTTGTTGTTACACAGAGTAACTGGCCTCCCGAGGGCCACCCTTAACAAGAACCATGTCTGCCCCTGCCTTTCATTCAGTGCCAAGCATGCTGTCAGCACTTAACAGCTATTAATAATAACAGAAGGAATTACAAAGCTTCATGGGATGGAATAAAGCCCGCTTAAAGGCAGTTCTTTGAGGTCTGTCCTGCTTTGCTTGTATTCATACATCCAAACTGGATCTATTTAAGATGATAAAGTTAAAATTACCAACGTAATGTAATTCTGAGTTTGAAGCTTTGCCAGATGTTAACTGCTAAGACTATTTCTATAAACAAAGTGTACTTTCTAAAGGAACACTCACTTCAGTTTTTAACTGTGATTTCCTGGGGAAACCAGTTGTGTTGGTGAAAATTCAAATATGCAGTTTTTTCATACATTAATTAAAAATTGTTTATAAAAGCAGTGAAGATTTCTGTTTTGGACATTTTCTGGCAGATATTTGAATAGAACTGATTTGAAGAGTTCATCAGATTCTTTAGCTCCTGTAGCTGGTTGATAAATGGCAGCAAATACTTGTTATGAAGATAATTATTTTTCAGATGCATTGGGCCAATCTGGCATAACTGGAGGCAAGTGATGTTATTTTAAATGGTTGTATCTAGGGAACCATGGTTGAATATATTCCAGTTTTGCAGGTAACAAGTGTCTTAGAACTTTTCACAGAAGGCTGAAAAACCTACTTGAGTATGAAGCATAAAAGGTACTGTGTAATTTTTCATGTTTGAAACGGATGGATTTTTTTCGGTTCTATGTGGCAGGTCAGGCAAAGTTAGTCACACTGGTGAGAGGCAAGAGAGCTGGGTAACATAAAATTCCGCTGTTGAGCGCAACAAATCAGGATTAGATGGCTCTTTAGTAAATGGAAGATGGAAAATTTTTCTGCAAGATACAAATTCTGAAATATATTTATTATTATACAATGTCTTGTAACTCCTATTAAGCTAAACAATTAAAATAATTTATACTCTGATAAACAATGAACAATAACATCAACTTCAGAAAAATACCAATGGATACTTTTCCCCTAATATTTCCATTCTTGCTTGTCAGTCTTCTGACTTAATACAGATGTTTTCATAGACTAAATCAAGATGTATGTATTCTAGGCATGCCTGCATGTGCTTATCAGCTACATACACTCATGTACCTCGAGATGATCTAAATGGGCACGTGACTCAACTCTACAATCACACACAGTTTTCTGTCCTCGTTGTTCTTACTGTGCCTGTAACTTGACAAAAATATTTGTCCTAGGGCAGCAGAGAAGCACACAAGCAGAGATCCTGTTCTGTCTTCAGGATCCTGTTATCATCTCTACGCCTTTGACAGCAAGTTCTTCAGAATAGACTGTTTCTCTTGTATTTCCACGTTGATTTTCGTACACTGTCGAAACAATAGCAAAAAATAATAGCCAAATGAAAATGGTTATAGTCAGTTCTGTTTGCTGGACATATAAGAGCACATGATAAATCTGGCAAACATAACATTTTTGTTAGTTGTTTTATGGGGTCTAAGAAAAATGCCTGATTTATATTGCTCTGTGGCAGTCAGTTTAATGGTGTTGCTTGTTATGAAAAAGTGAAGGACCAAATGCTCCCAACATCAGTACAAGAAACTAAATGCCAGATAAAATGAGCCTGAATTAATTAAGTTACACCTGCACCAACAATACTCAGGCTGATACTCATTCTGAGCTGATGATATTACGAGTGAATTATTATCCAGTTAGATCCCAAGCCCAGTTTTAATTATGAAGGCATGTTTATTCACACTGAGGTTTTATTATTTGTTTGGAAGCAAGGGCATAGTTTTGCATCTCATTTGGATTTTGTTTTTACTAAACAGATGGAGGAGAGCTTGTTTTTTTATGAAAATAACAGAAAGGTAACATAAAATACTTGAACATGTAATGTAAAACTAAAACATCTTAGTAATGCTACTCTGTGGGTCACCACCTCCTGGTCTACATGGCTAAGTAAACAGAAAAGATTAATACATTTTTTGTTTGATTTTTGTTAACTGCCAATATTACACACAATACACAGAGCACCGTCTGAGAAGGTAGAGGCATTTAAAACAGGTAGCATAATGTGTAAAAGCAGGGGTTTTTTTCCCCTAGCAGTTATCTGGTTCTCTCTTTTCTGCCATCTTGGGTCTTTCTTTCTCTTCTTGACTTTTTCCTACCTTGCATTAAAAGCAAGGCCAAATCCTAACTAATTTTAAACATGACGCTTGAAGAACTTACGAAAGGGCTTGTGCAGTTGCTTACCACAGCAGGAGCCATGCAAATCTTTTCCACTTTAATGCTTCCAGTGCTGCAGTCTCTCATCAATTGCCACATTAGTCCAGTTCCCATCGATGCAGCCCTACAGTAGGTGATTTTAACCAAGTTATTCTGCTCTTTGAGTCTGCATGCTGGGATTCATGTGTATCTATGTTTTTGTATTCTTGTGCTTCACACATCTATCTAGCACCTCTTTCAAATGTAATGGAATTTATTCAGAAGTGCAGTTCTAGGAGGAAATATCAAATGTGTTTACTTGGAAGAGTTAAGAAATTATTTTTAACTGAAAGATTGTTTAAGAAAATGTTCACTTGTGTAATTTGGTGGGGTGAAGATCTCATTCTTTTCCCTTCCCATCACTGATTTGTTATGCTTGCTCTTTTTTTCCTGCCTTCCTTCTCATTATAGAAGTATAAGAATAGAAGCCATCCTCTGCTGGCATTCCCACAATTCCCCTTTTCTTATCTTACTACTTTTCTGGGCATTTTTGCCTTTTCACTGTGGCTTTCTTGAAGCTGGGTGAAATTTGACGTCACTACAGTTAAGGGAAGGATTTGCAGATGTGATTAGTACCACAGCTTCTTCTCTATGTTTCCTCCGGCTCTTTTCCAGCATATCCAGGTATTAACAGGCTGAAAAAACCCCATGAACACACAAGAAGCATTAGACATTTCATATTACTGCATTTATTCATCCTATCAAGCATTCTGTGCCTCTCAAGATGTTAGAGGCAAATAAAGGCCACATTCAAGGATCTTAAAATAGAAGAATATATTCCATATCTGATGTGATTGATTTGTAAGGATGAAACACATGCATATTTGCACAGCTTTTACAGACACAACTGCTTCTCATTCGGTCTGTGAAAAAAGGCATCTGGACAAAACCCAACCCCAATGCAGACTTGCTCTGTGCCCCTGCAGCAGCACAGTGCTGTCTACGGGAGTCCTGATCAGTCCCTGTCCAGCCACCTTGGAGGGCAGGAGGAGCAAGCACCTGCCTGTCTGCAAAAGACCAAAAAGATGTAGAAGACTCTATAATAATGCAGAGTGTTGGTACATTGCAAAACACTCAAGTACCTCTAATTTTGAGAGCAAAATCTGGAGAAATTGAATATATAAGCCTTATTTGAGCAAATACAGCAAAAACAATATTTATTTTCCCTTAGTGTTTTATCAGGATTCGAAAAAAACACAGTGTTGATGGATTACATACATACAAATTTGGAGTTATTTGACTTCACTATTTGCAGTAATTTGTTTGTCTTTTCTGTCCCTTTCTATGGAAGATTTTGCAGGGAACTGTTGTTTTGTGGCAAAAATCCTATTGCACCTCTACAATTCTGAAGAGATTAATTTCTGCAGAAGTTTATTAGTTTATTTTCCTCCCTCCCTTAAGATGGCATAAGCAGAGGAGGCCAATTGATTACCTAAAGAATGTGTTTTTGAAAAAGATAATGAAACAGTTACGATGCATGTGCTGTGGTAACTGCTGTCCTGCTCTACATGAATGTGGAAGGTAGCACTGTAAAATGCTGAAAACCAAATGACAACGAACAAAAGCAGCAAAGAGGTGCAAACTGCAGCCTTCTCAAGCTGCCAGCTTTTGCCAGGCCTCTGTGAGAAGCAATACCCTGTGAGCTGACCACAGTGATGTGCAGCAAATGGCTGGAAACACGAGGCTGTGATGAGCCAACTCTGCCTTGAACGCCAGCATGGCCTGTTGCTGGCTGGGTTTGGGTTGCAAAGCAGCAGAAAAACAAGGGCACTTCAAGTGGTGTCCATTAGCATAGAAGCTACCACCGGTTTCATGGGTAGAAGTTTAAAATGCACACCTATTTATTTTTTGTCAGTCACCTACTCAGAGTGCATTACTGTTCAGTAGGTCTTCACGCTGACAAAGCCTGAAGCTTTACCTTAAAGCTAGGCACTTGATAGTACCCACTGAACTGTAACTGAGAGGAAGCTGCAGCTATGCAAAATGTGAAAATAATAGGCCATCTACCCAGGGCTGTTAAATAGCATGCCTTGTTCCCTGAGTAGCAAGCACATCTTTCGAGGTCCCTTCCAATCCCTAACATTCTGTGATGATTCACCTGCTAAAATAAACAAAAAGCATCCACTATCTTTTTAAAAAATCTGACACAATATAACCCAAATGGCAGAGCAATAATTTAATCCTAGGATTGTATAAAAGATATATAGCAGCTATTCTGCTACAGCATGTCCCATAGTGTTTGCTAAATAGCGTATATAGCTGGAACCTGTTGTTCATTAGAGGTGCCACACATGGCACAGATACAGGCAAACATGGCCTTACTGATCTCCCCTTGACCCTGTGCTATTATCAGATATGGGGTGAGGTTCAGGAGGGCATTTTCTGACTGATCACATGAACTAGGGAGCCATTTCTACTTGTTCCCTATGGAAAAACTTTTCCATCACTTTCCACTGTTGTTCAGGAAGACACAAGCCTGTTATATCTCAGAATTAGACTCCATGCAACTGTGGAGATGGTGACACTGTGCCCTGAGACCAAAGTAACTTCCATTAGTACTTGGAGAGGTTCTCCTATGAGCTTGCTGGTGTCAGGCAGCTGAGTCAAGCCTCCCATGTAGGTCCACATGGGTCTGCTCCTCCGCATGCAACTCCTGCAGCTGCTGCAAGTCACCCCATGCCTGTAGGACAATAAGTGTTCCTAAATTAGGTGTTTTTGAAGAGAGTCTCCCTACGGTCCCCACTTGCCCTGTGAGGCTTTGCATCACATCACAGCTGTGAGCTGAATAATGTCTAGTGGATGAAGCTGAACCAGAAAATACACCCTAGGAGAACAACTTGTGCATTTCAACTGCTAATCGGCATTCAGTCCACAGGACTAAGTCTGACACAAACCCCCCCATCGTGCAGTGAATGTGGACACTGGGCTCCCCGCACCTGCTGTTTCAC
>NW_010326212.1:13995-14356 GCF_000700745.2 Antrostomus carolinensis
CCCTGCGGAGCAGTGGTGCTCAGCTGACGCAGGCACAGCCTGTGAGGTCCCACCTGGCCGAGCTGTGTGCTCCCCTGCCAGACACACTGCTGCACGCTTGGGGATGGAGCAGTAACAGTCATGTTCAGCACGTCCTGCTGATGTCTATTCACCCTGACAGCTAAAGTGGAGCCAATAATGATACTTGCAGCAGACACAGATTATTTTATGTGCTGTATACAAACAACATGCTCCAGTTCTTTGCAAATGACCCTTGTACTCCCTCCTGCTCCTTCATGCAGAGAGCAGTCTGTCCCATTAGGTCACAGGGGTGAGGAGGAGGAGGAGGGTGCATGTGAGTGCACTGTGCAGCACCTCTCCT
>NW_010326212.1:14383-14602 GCF_000700745.2 Antrostomus carolinensis
CTGTGAGAGCGAGGATACTCGGTTCTTCGGTGATTTCACTGGGCCTTTCACCACGGGTATTTTTTTTTCCTTAAACAAGGCAGCTCTCAGCTGTGTGGAGCTCAGGGTACTCAGTGTTCAGTGTCACCTTTGGTACTCTAGGTAGTAAGAGGGAAAGTAAGAGGGAAAAGCTTCAGCTCGAGCCAGGAGGCTCACAACACGGCAGCTGGTTACACCGTA
>NW_010326213.1:0-529 GCF_000700745.2 Antrostomus carolinensis
TACACTTCATCTCAGCACTGCCCTTTCAGAAACAACCTCGTCTTTAGAGCAATAGCCTCCTCTCTTTCTCTTTCTCCCGTGGATCCCCAGGTACCACAGGCTTTGTAGGAGATGAGTTCATTAATTCCAAGATGCTTCACCTTCTGCCCTCCAAAGAAACTGTTTGCATAAAACCATTATAATATGGAAAGGTTATTTGATAATTCTTCTTCTGGACATACCCAAATAGAGAGCTTTTCCCTAAATCCACTCTTTCTTGAAGGGGTATTTTTAAATCTGAAAATGACTTCCTAGCCTTGCACCAACAGCAGTGCTGCATAACACACACACTTTTGCCTCCATGTCTCACACACAGATATGGAAGGAGTTTTCCTGAGAAAACCCGGGTGATGCCACAAGTCCCCCTCTGAATGACAACGAAGAGCCTCAAACCCCTGCCACCAAAGAAATGACCCTTAACTGCAAACAACCCCTGTGTTTGGCCAAAAACACAGAGGTTAAGTCCAAGGTGGTATCATCTGCTGCTTTG
>NW_010326214.1:0-501 GCF_000700745.2 Antrostomus carolinensis
TTTTTTTTTTCCCGACTATGAACAGATTCTGACTAGAAAAGGGATGAGAAGTGAAGTGCAGTGGAACTGGGCAGACATGTGCAAAGCATGAAGACAAGATCAGTTAGTCCTCAGTCTTTATCCATGAGTATGTCTTAGTCTTAAAAAGAAACCCCCACACAAGCTGAACAAAAACCCCACCACCAAAAAACCCCACAAAGGAGGAAGAAAAAGTAGTGATGTACCAAACTCTTAGAACTTCCCTTGACCTCTGCTTCGAGTTTGGCTTGGAGTTGACAGGACTGGCATTATATAAAGGGAGATTTATGTACCAGTTAGACAGAAACTCTTCTTGTATAAATGGATGATTAGCTCCCAAGATGCGTTTGGCTGGGATTACGTGCTTTGTAGTTAACAGTTGGCAGCGTCCTCGCTGGCAGCCCCGTTGGCACTCCCAGGAGGAGGGTCACGTTAATGGTATTAGTTTGGCATGCATCCTTGAGCAGGCTGGTTCAACTCTTC
>NW_010326215.1:0-765 GCF_000700745.2 Antrostomus carolinensis
GATAGCACCCTGACCCCACAGCATCACCCTGACCCCACATCCCAGCACCCCACGGGCACTGTACCATGCCCAGCACCCCATAGATATCACCCCAGTCCCACAGCATCATCCCAACCCCATAGACCAGCACCCCATAGATAGCACCTCAGCCCCATAGCATCACCCTGACCCACAGCTCAGCACCCCATGGGCACCATCCCGTGCCCAGCACCCCATAGATATCACCCCAGCCCCACAGCTCAGCACCCCATGGGCACTCTACCATACTCAACACCCCATGGATAGCACCCTGACCCCACAGCATCACCCTGACCCCAGATCCCAGCGCCCCCCAGCACCCACTTGACGCAGTAGATGAGGTGGTCGCGCCAGTCGACGGTGCCGGTTCTCTTGCCGTCGCTCTGGGTGGCCGTCATGGTCAGGTGGGTGAGGTTGTTCTGGAAATACTGGGTGACACTGTTGACACAACAGTCCCCAACCTGGGGCTGGGTGGGGTTGAGTGGAGCATAACAGATGTCACTGAGTGTCACCTCCCTGCCAGCCTTGGGTGCCCAGGCCGTGGTGGTGGCCAAGGTCTCCTGGAGCTCCAGCAGCACCCGCAGCACCTCCTCCGTCATCACCCCGCTGAAGTTCTTGGCACCCAACACCACGGAGTCGTAGGTGGAGCCGGGTCGACCCGGCGCCGTCACGATCACTTGGTTGGTACGAAAAAAAGGCCCAAAATGTTGGTCATAAAAAGCTTTTTCTTGCCGAGCGCGGCTGCCC
>NW_010326216.1:0-1664 GCF_000700745.2 Antrostomus carolinensis
TCGTGTTTTATTTGCCAAATGTTACCAAACAGGCAGCGGCGCGCAGCCCAAATCGGACCTCAGCTTTACTAACGCTTCGAATCGAAAAAATAGAAATAATAATAATGATAATAATAATAAAAATACAAACTCGAGCCCTCTTTGTGCAAAAGCAATCTCAGGAACGGCTTTGGGCCACCTAATGCTAAGGTTATAATCGGCCGGGCTACCTCCCGGCTAGCCACGGGCTCCTCTAGAAATGTGGCAGTGTGCGAGGTGAGAACAAAAACGCAGGCAAAAAAAAAACCACCAACAACAAAAAAAGGCACTGGCGATGAATCCAAGGTAGATGTCCACGTGTGAAGCATATGGTGAATAATTCACAATCTCTCATCTTTCCTCCACAGTCGCTTGTTTTTTGGTCATTCCACTGAAAAAAAAAATAAAAAAAAAAATTAAAAAAGAGTATTTTTCCTCAAGGGAAAAAGAGAGCGAGCAAGCGAGCAAGAGGGAAATGGACAATTCAGGAAGGAAGGAAGGGGAGAGTGAAAGAAAGAGATGTGTCTAAATGCCCGGAGGAGTGAAGGAATGCTGCTAACGGGTCTCTGAGAGTTTACCTTTACTTGCTGTTCGAAGGCATCTTTCTGAATTCACTGCCTTTAATTTTCTCCTCCTCTTTGTTTTAGATGTTACACATACCAATAAAATACCTGACTATCCGACCGTAGAGATCACAAAAAGGGGGCTTAAATGTAAACCTAAAGAAAAAAAAAAAACAACAGCAAAATGATTTTGAAAAAAAAAAGAGCCTTGATTTTAAAAGAGAAAAAAAATGTAATTTAAACAAAAGTTTATTATAAAGTCAATTCAGCAAAAAAAAATAACAAAAAAAAAGATTTGCTACAAAGTATAGACAGAAGTATAAAATAAAAATTATTGTTTGAAATGAGGGTGTCGTCCTTTTTATAAAAGCCTAGAGTATTTGGAAAAGGACAGGGCTTTGAAGGCAAGGAAGGCTAAACCCCGAGCCGATCCCTTGATGAACGTGGCAGTTTCGGTTCAAACAAGGACAGGGCGGCTGGAGCGGTTAGGCTCAGCCTTTTTTTTTTCCTTCTTAAAAAATAATTTAAAAATAATTAAAAAAAATGCTATAAATCCTCCTACCCTCCTCCTCCCGAAACCCCAAATGGCAGCAGCCCCGTTTCCCCTCTGCCCGGAGCCGGCGCAGGAGCCCCGGTGCGAGGGCAGGGGAGGTCCCGCGGGTGCGGAGCGGTGCGGAGCCTCGGCGGAGGGAGAGATCAGCAACCACCATTAAGGAAGAGGAGGAGGAGGCTGAGGAGCGGGAGCCCAGAGCAGCCCTTTCATAATTAATAAGGCAGCTCAGGCGAAGGAGCAAGGGGAAGGGGGGGACGGGGTATTGATTTGGCAGCAGAAGCTGCTCTAACCTCGGCTATTTATAGGCGCCTGATGCCTTTATAAAGAAATACACATCCAAGAGTAAACACGTCCTTTTTACTTATAAAGGCGAGAGCCCAGCTGGCGAGCGGGGGCGGGTGGGTGGTGGGGAGGTAGGGGCCGCGAACTGGGTGGAGGTGATTTATTCCGGTGAGGAGCCCTTGCCCGTGCGATAGCTCTCCTTTGCCAATGGGTAAGGTGGCACGGTCTCTATAGGGTCTCTCTCTTTC
>NW_010326216.1:1703-3149 GCF_000700745.2 Antrostomus carolinensis
CCTTCCCTTCCCAAGGTCCGCAATGTAATGTGTAAGCAATAGCAAATGTAACAGTTCATAAATCAAACAGTGGGTCGCAAGCCAATCTGCATTTCCCAAACGGATTGAATCCCAGCAACGAATGCGCTCAGGAACTGAAGCCAGGCGCCTTTACCACTGGAAGCAATGTTGATTTTTTAATGATAAAATACATTATGCGTGTGTTGGAAGGTGGCGGGGGGAAGGAGGTTTTGCAGAGCTCAATCTCGCTTCGGCAGAGACAGGTCTGCTCGCAATTCGGTTTCCTTTGCCCTCCCTCTAGACTCACCACCACCACTACCAAAGGAAAAGGAAAACCCTGGAGAGCAGAGCTTTGTTTAAATGGTTTGGGTTATTTTCCCTCCCCACAGAGGATCTAGACCTAAATTGATTTTTTTTTTTTTTTTTTTTTTTTTTTCTTCGCAAATTTTTTTTTTTCCTGTGCACATCTCTATATTCATAAGGTCAGGCGCTGCTGTTTTGATTTCCTCTAGCACTAAATGCCATCTGCCAAGGAGAGAGAGTCCTTGCTGGGGCACAAGGGGCTCCCCAACTTGCTGTCTCTACCGGCTGGGTCCCCCAGCCCAGCGCTCCCACCTGGGGTACCCGGGTCCCGGTCCCGCCCGCTGCCGTCATCCCCCGGCTGGGAATCGGGATGCAGCCGGGATGCCCGCCCGTCGGAGGATGGTGGGAGAGGAGCCTCCCAGCTTTTCCTTACCACTGGGAAACCAGTTGAAAGCCCGTCATCAGGCGGCGATTTCCAGCTCATTAGTGGACCCGAGTTATCTTCGCGTGAGGTTGAATTACTAATGGATAATCTCTCCGTAATTAGCATGTCCCACAATTAGCCCTTCGTTGAGGTCAATAATAAAAAGGTGGCAAATCGGGAAAAAACAGCGGGTCTGGAGAGAGCTGTGCCCCTTCCCTTTCCCACCATCTCCTCCTTGTCACCCCCCGAGGAGTCTCCCGTTTCGGGCTCCTCATTGTCGGGCGCCCATCCCCGGGGTCTCAGGCCGGCCAAGAAGTCGTTTGCTGCTCAAAAACCTGCATTGCAGCCCCGGGATTTCCTGCAAGGACGGCAGCAAACCCCGGTCCAACCCCGCCGCCTCAGTTCCCCCTCGGGCAACTGGCAAGCGAGGCTCTCCCCGCCTGCAGCTCGGTATTTTTTCCTGAACACGAGCAACCAACAAATTTCCCTCCACACACACACCTTCCCCTTGTTCATTTTATAAGAGCTCCTCCATGCCCAAGGTATCGGTTGTTCCCCTTTCAGGAATAATTTCTGAAGCCTGAGTCAAATGGTCAATATTTTATCTAACTTTATTTATTTTACTTATTGTAATTTAGTTTTTATGTTGTTTATTCTGTTTTATTTTATTTATTCTATCTATTTTAATTTTTATTTTACCTATTTTAATTTTTATTTTA
>NW_010326217.1:0-8565 GCF_000700745.2 Antrostomus carolinensis
GCGAGTTTTGCACGGGACGGGGCCCCTCTTCACTCGTGACAGAAGCAACTGCGAGGGGGGACCGCACCGTCCGTCAGATCGATGAGGCCGATGCGAACCGAAGGCTCAAAACCATGTCACTGTGTTGCATCCTGACATCGATCGGGATGGGTGAAACGAGTCGACTGTTGGTGGCGTTTCACAGCCGAGCTGCGGGCTGAGGGAGCCCCGTTGGTGTTAACGACACTCGCTTTTTGGAGCCTGGAGGTGGGCTTGGGGAGTAGTAGCCTGTAGTAGCTGGTGCAGGTGTTAGGAGGGTTGGATGCTTGACTGTGTGCAGGTGGCGACTGCGTCAGTTGGTAACAGTTCATCACTGTTAGAGGGGTCCCTGGCAGCTTGGCTTGTACTGAGCTGTTTGTGAGGAATATACGGGCTTTGGATTTCATTTTTCTCATCCATAAGCTCTCCTCGAACCTCATTTGCTTTCAGGATATTGTAAATGAACTTCTTACCCTGGTGTCACCAATATTCAAAGCCTTAATTCACAATTCCTGACAATCTGTGTGCTCTGGTGGGTCCAGTGGCACTTCATTAACTCTGTTTCAGCACTGCAGAAATAGGGTTTCTAAGGCCATTTTTGGAAGGCAACTTTGCCCTCTTGTGAACTTGGGAGTTAGAAAGCCCTATCAAAAGTACACAGAATTAATTTTTCCTACCCTGAATCTACCATAGGTATGTTTGTACTACTCTGCAGTTTATACTATTGTTAGATCTCGCATTAAGAACTAGTGGTGCTGTGTAGAGTTGTCATTCTCTTAGCAAAGGTGGAAATCTTGCAAGATAGCTGCAGTTCTGTCTCCTTCATGTTTCTGAATTCGTCTGTATGTGCATCAAGTATTGTCACTTTGCAACTTTCCTGCGACTTGAACCGTTCCTGGAAACATGGGATCACATAATACAGATGTTTCCTGCATGGATCTGGTGTCCCGTGTTCCCACAGCATACCTCACCATGTCAGTGGCTGGTCAGGTCAGAGCATTTGTGCCTTTTTTAGGTGTGTAATTGTAAAGACGTGGTTCAGCAATTGTTGCTGATGAAACTTAGCCTGTTTGGGTGGGCTGGTAGCTGAAAGTTTGGTTGTGAGGACATGGTCAGACTCTCATGGAGGCTGCTGGGTTAGCAGGAGCATAGTGCTGCCTGTCTCATTCAGGTTACGTGGGAAGTGACCCTCTTAACCTGCCGTGTGCGTTGTGAATTGGCTGCTCTGCTGTGCTGCGGGGATGTGTGTGTGTGTGTGCACCTTCCTCTGGGAGCTAAACTTCTGGTTCTTTTGTCAGTCACAACACAGGGGTGTAGCTTGAAGAGAAGCATCGTGTTGCCACCAGACTGCCATTTACTTTTTTGGCACTGCAAGAACATGTCATTTTTCCTTTTGCTTAAACACAGCAATAGTCTGGATCTGCTCCTGCTGGTGGAGGCAATGATGCAGCTGTATCCGGCTTTCTTGTGCTGCGATCAAACTTTGTCATCGACCCTCTTCATTGATAGAGGAAATGGCTGAATTGTTTTGTTTGCCTGCAAGGAACTTACAAGGCTGATGAAAACGCACAGCTATCCTTCCTGTGCAGTGACTGATAGAGGGAATCCATTGTGGTTGTGGGGAATTACAGAAAAATAGAGGACTTTCTTCTTGAGGGCTTTACTAGCTGCGCTGGCTTCACCCACTGATGTGTGTTGCATGTCCTCATTCTCTGCTTGAGTCTCACAAAGCTTGGTTCTTTATCAGGAGGAAAAGACATAGGTCTTCTGCCAGTGAGAAGCAGGACAATCTGATTTTGAAGAGGTGTGACTGACTACTTGTTGCTGTGTTCTGAAATTCTGTGTGTCACATTAAAAGCAACCCGTAATTTTCTGTGCTCACAGGCAGTCTAGATCTTTAGCTTTGAGCCCTTCAAAGGGCTTCCCCTGTCACTGTCTCATGACAGTCCCAGCTTATCCTCTGTAGAGGAAAAATGCAGGGATATATTAAATGTTGCAACACTGAATGTAGAATGTGTTTATTAAAAATAACCTGAGATGGTTAGTTGATGTGTAGCTATGAAATTAGAATGAAGTGGAGACATCTTGTTAGCTGCCAGAGTCGGTGTTGTGTCATCCCCTGGGTTAATTCTTTCTTGTACGTAATATTTCCTGCACGTTTATTTTCTACCACTCAGAGGTTTTTGAGAGGCTGTAGGAAGTATGGCTTAAACTTTAGTGTGATCCTCATGGATGATGGGATGCTGAATCCAGGAACTGACTCTGAAGTGGCCGTACATACTGACTGTCTGGGAAGATACCAGGAGGTCTGTCTGCTCTGTGCGTTAGCTTAGGCCACTCCTACTGCTCAGTCTGACATGAGCTCAACAGAAGTTTGACTGCACTCTGTGCTTGCCCTGCAATGTACCTAGCCAGCTTCAGAGTTTGCAGTTATCTCATTCTCTCTTGACTTCTTGGATACTTTTTCTTTCTGCCAAATCATGACTTGGGCCTCTTGGGTGCTGAGAACCAAGCAAGAAAAGTAGTGATGGTTTTTCTTTTTCCTCAGAGAGATATGAGTCCTCATTATCTGATCTTTCACCCTGCTGTTTTTCTGTTCTTTCTGTGGTGGAGAAGATTATGGCCAGAACTGCAGTATAGTGGACAGGAACTGGTGCAAGGATCTTCAGCATCTCTGTGGAGAGAGGAGGGAGCTGGTGGTAGGAACCTTTGTATGTAGGTTCTAGACATGCATGAAAGAAGGGGGATGGGGAGAGGTGGCTGATGGAGCAGCAGTAGAGACTGGTGGTTCCACTGCTGAGCTCTCTGGGTGCCTTCATGAAGCTTTTAACCTGAGTGATGGACTTTGATCTATGTCTCTTCAGGTCAGCAAAAACCTTCAGTCAAGCTAAGAGCTGAGAAGGTGTGATGCTGTTACTGTGGTTGCTATCTGTGGATATAGTGAGCTGGTGAACAGAAGTACCTAACTGTTCAGATAGATTTCAGTGGAAGTCTTTGTGTCTCAGGAAGAGTCTGAATGAGCCTTGGCTGCCTTAAGCTCAAGTTTAGTATTTCAAACTCCAGAATCTTTGTTGAATCTTGGTACTTTGTCTTGAAGTGGAGACAGGATGCAGACACAGGACAAGCATAAATGCTGCGCCTCAGGCTTCTGCTTCAGTTGTAATGTGTTCTCAGAACAGCTAATTAGTTCTCTTTGCCTGTATCTGTATTTTCTTAATGTCGCAGCAATGAAAAGTGAGAGAAGTAGGAAGGGATGCAGAAATAGTGCAGGTGCAGGAGTGCGGTGTGCTTTGTAGTCTGAAGGTGACATGCAGTACAGCCTCAGCTGTAGCCACTGTGGCGTGGCACATCCTGTAAATCTCTTTTAGGAGGGGCAATGCTGAAGTGTCCTTTATACAAAACAGGTAGGGCCTGGCAGAGTGTTCAGCAAAACACAGTGGCCTGGGGCCTGCACAGCAGTTATCTGTACGTGGACACGAGTGGCAGCTTGTGTGTCTTTCCTAGGAGTCTCCAGCAGGCTTGAGAGATACTCTAGAGGCCATCTCCCTTCTGCTGTGTTTCATGGGGGACATGTCTCGTGACAACTTGATCTTCCTCCTGAAATTCTTACTTTCCCTCAAAGGGCTGCGGACAACTGGAACTATGCTTGGTGTTAGTATTTGGTCAAGTTCTCTGCAGTGCACATGGGGCACCCTGCCAGTTCAATAGCACCAGTTATTTTCCTTATCCTTTTTGTGGGTTTGAGTTGGATCAGTGCAGAGCTGGGTCCTTTGATGTCTGAGATAAAGCATTTACACAGAGGGAGAGTGGTCCATCTCCTTTAGTGTTGCCAAAATGGTGCTGGTGAGCACAGGTAACATCACTGTTCAGGCAGATCCAAAGCCATGGGGACCTGGTAATATTGAGCATATGGTTTCTAGCCTGACTGGCTCTGCTGGCATGGGACTGTTTAGAAAACAGTTTTTGCTGTTCATCAAATTTTCACCCAAGTACGCAGGGCAGGATCCAGCTTAAAACAAGTTCTGATGCAGGAGCTGACGACAAAGAGAAATGTGAAGCAGACGGCTATCTGTGTGACAAACCCAAGTAGAGAGGAGGGCAGTAATCAGAGCTATATAGAGACAGTGGCATTTGAGCTCAAAGTGACAAGGGATCAGGAGAGATTGACAGGAAAATCTTCTAGACTAGCTATTCAGATACGTGCTAAGTGAACCAGCAACGTTTTGGAGTTTACTCCTTTGGAAGTGTTTCACAATTGAAAGTGACAGCATGAGTTAACAGCGGCTCAGCCCTGTTCAAGTTTGTTACTGGTCTCACAGCCACTGTTCTAAAACTAGATTTACTGTTCCATGGCATCATGGCCTAAGGTGCTACAGTACCAAAGAGTTGTCTTGCTCTTGCCTCAATTAAGTAGAGATTTCAGCAGAAGAGGTGGTTTCTTCAGGGACTGCCAGCTACATTGTACTGAAGTTATAAAATTAAAAATGGTGAGTGATGGCAGTGTGAGAGAAAGTACCACCAGCTCTTTAATGTTCGCTCTTATGCCAAATGCTTGAATGTCAGCCTTTAAATGAGGAAGTGCCTGTAGCTTCTCCTGTTCCAGAATAACCTCCTGGTCAAAAAAACTTAGCAGCAACTTGGTCAATTTGTGGAAGGGTGCCAGGGACCTTTTCTCATTGTTGCATTTGGAAAGAAAATGGAAATTTCCCTTGTAAAGTAAGATAGGACTGAATAAAAGGAGAGGATGGGAAATGGGGTGAAGTGTAGTTGAGTGAATAACATAAGACTCCGGAAAGGGCAACAGTTAGGTGATGTGCAAAGAGGAGGGAAATTCTGAAAAGGGTAGAAGAGATTGTCTGGTAGACTTTGTTGTATGCTGTGATAAATGGCTGGAAAAGCCTTTTTTTGGTTTTCTAGAGAAAAGAAAATGCACGGTTCGGAACTACCACCAATTTTGGAAGTGACAAATATCCTTTCAGTTCTGAAAATGTGATTAGTGCAGTATGCCCTTATTGTCCTAATTATGTTTGCTATGGTTTGATTAAAAAAAATTATTTTCCTTTAGCTCGTATGATAAATTCAGAATTTTTGGCTTTCAAATGGAAATCTTTCTTTCCTCCCATTGACCCAAGTTCCCCAAACAAAAAATAAACCGTGGTTCCTAAAGACTTTTAGGTGCTTTGGAGTGTTAAGACATGGCTTGCTTTGGAGTTTTTCAGTTGACAAGTTGTTTGCTGTTGTGGAGAAACAGAACACTGGGCACTGTTATCTTTGTGTTTTGTTTTGATCCTTTACAGGAATATAAAGTTTATTGCAAGATGTTAGGAAGTGTTTTGTGGTCAACACCGAATGCGGTGTGGGCTACATTTTGGGGTGTTTTTCTTATGGCTGCAAATAGTGCCAGGAAACTGCAATTTATACCCAAAAGGACCTTCCATTTCAGTATTTGTAGAGCGGTGCAATGGCTTCTCGTGTGTAGCTAACCTGTGGTCGGATGCTGTTCATTTGTCTCAGGTGTAAAGTAGGATTCCTCTTCAACCTCTGTCTGTCATCCCACCATGCTTCCTGACTGGAGATCTACCTAGTCCTGTGACTTGATGTGAAGTGCATATGCATAGTGTGCACAAAGCAGTTGTTCCATGAGCAGCTGAGCTAGTGAACCTTTATTTCTTAGGGATTTGTGCCCTCTGCTCCTCAGCCAATCCCTCTTTCCTGATATTTTGTCTGTATCCATGTCATCCTTTAGCAGCACTGCTCATTTACTTTCATTCTATCCCTGCCCCAAATGCAAATGCTGTAGTATTTTTAATTCCTTTTCTTTTTCCCTAATGACAAGCTGAATCAGACACTCTGTGTTCTGTAGGTTTTAAGACTATTTGCATACTGACCATTTATGTGCTGATTACAGGCTAAACAGAGCCAGTAACTGTTAAGTGAAATATTCAGTCTTAGCCTCAGTGGGGCCATTTCTTTCGTTCTCTAGTCAGTTCCTGATTTTCATGAAACTTCTAGAAATCTAAAAAGAGACCGGATTGCTTTGTCCAATTTGATTGGCATTGACTGTAGGGCAATGTGTTTGTGTAAGCCTCATTTCCATAAGAAACCAGGGTAAAAATGCTTTAGGAATAAATTAAGAAAACTTGCTTTGGGTGCATATTTTTAGATTAGTTGTTAGTCTAGTATATATTTAGACAGGAAAATTAATGTTAAAAGGACACAAAAACTTTGCATGTTTTGAAACAATGTGCGTTACAAGACCCCCAAAATTAGGTTGATAGCTTAGCATAGTAATCATGTAACATCTGTTTTAATTTGAACCTACAAGTAAAAAGCCTGTGCATTTCACATAAATGTCCAAATATTCCTTTTCACCATAGAGATACCTCCCACATTTACATGAAAATTACTTACAGAATATGGGTAGAATTGGTTTTCTGCTTATTGTAGTAGCTAATCCGGGTAAATTCTGTTGGATGTAGTGGAATCTAGCCAAATCATTAAAAAATCTTTGCATTTCAGATGCTGCATTTCTGTGTTGTGGTTTTTTGCAATGTTTTGTTGTTGGTTTGGGGGGTTTTTTGTGTTTTTGTTTGTTTTTTTAAGGTCTTAGAAAAACAGTGATTTTGATAAATTTTCATCTTTCTCTTTGGGGTGAGGCAAGCTGTTTTGAATACAGAGGGCTGTCAACTACACCAACTGGAAAAAAAAGTAACTGCTGTTCTTTTTTTTTAAAGTAGTATTTTTGTTATTAGGGCAACAGATGAAATAATGGAATGGAAAAAATTCTTTTCATAGTGCATGAAGTCTCTATGAGCAACAACTTTTGTTTTTCCTGTAATTAGTGAAAGGAAAACAGTGTTTAACAGATGAAAACAGACCCTGGGCTTTAGGGTGCTGTTTTCTTCTGGAAATTTTTTTTTGGCTTTGGGGAGATCTTATAGCAGCCTTCCAATACCTGAAGGGGGCCTACAAGAAAGCTGGGGAAGGACTTTTCATAAGGGCAACTAATGACAAGACAAGGGGAAATGGGTTTAAACTGAAAGAGGGTGGGTTTAGATTAGATATTAGGAAGAAGTTCTTCACTGTAAGGGTGGTCAGACACTGGAACAGGTTGCCCAAGGAAGCTGTGGATGCCCCCTCCCTGGAAGTGTTCAAGGCCAGACTGGATGAGGCTTTGAGCAACCTGGTCTGGTGGAAGGTGTCCCTGCTGATGGCAGGGGGGTTGGAACTAGATGATCTTTAAGGTCCCTTCCAATCCAAACCATTCTATGATTCTATAATTTGTTTTGCAATTTTATGATGAAGATGCAGTTTTGAAGTGGCTTCATCTCAGTGGCACTGTTTCAAAGTGTTTTTTGTTTTCAGTTTAGATGTGTAATGTAAACAACACAAATGTAAATGTAAACACTTCAGATCTGGGAAGAAAAGACAACTGAGAAAGCAAGTCACGTTTATCAAATGAAACAAACTTACCTCTTCATCACCTGTGTTCTTTTTTATCATTTGCTTGCTGATTTTTTTGCATAGGTTGGAAGGCCTGTTGTTAAATACAAGCTTTGTTTTTCAAGTTCTGATGTAAAGTGATTTGCAGAAGTTGCAGAGACCTATATTTGGATTTCTGTATGAAGTAGTTAATACCTATGCAGAAGATGTGCTTTCTAAAACGGAGGGGGATTGCGGTTACTTAGGAATGACAGAGAGTTGCAATTAACATTGACAGCTAACTATACAGATTTTCTTTTCCTTTATTGCAGGAGCTGAAGCTTGCTCTTTAAAAGGTGCAGAGCTGTGAAAATTGTTCCTGGCCATAGAAAAATGGACGTGTTGCAGATACTACGTAAAACCACAGAGCGCTTAGAGTGTGATCACTGCAGCTTCAAAGGAACAGACTATGAAAACGTACAAATTCATATGGGTACCATACACCCGGAGTACTGTGATGAAATGGATGCTGCTGGTTTGGGTAAACTTATATTTTATCAAAAAAGTGCAAAACTGTTCCACTGCCACAAATGTTTCTTTACCAGCAAGATGTATTGCAACGTGTATTATCACATCACAGCACAGCATGCAGCACCTGAGAAGTGGAATGAGGAGCGGAAAGAACAGGTAGAAAGAGATTCAGATTCCTCCAAAAAAAGTGTCACATTGGAGCCACAGAAACCTGCCCTTTCCCCTGAGTCATGCAAATCTGCTCTTTCTCCTGAACTCCCCAAATCTGAACCTGCTGTTTCTCCCAAGCTTCAGAAATCAGCAGTGTCCCCAGAGCCCCAGAAGTCAGCTCAGGTGACTTCCTCAGAGCCAGAGAAGGCAGCCCAGGCCATGTCCCCAGATCCAGAAAAACCAGCCCAGGCCACATCTCCAGATCCAGAGAAGGTCACCTCAGCTGTGTCTCCAGACTCAGAGAAGACGTCTCCTGCTGTGTCTCCAGACTCAGAGAAACCATCTCCTGCTGTGTCCCCTGACCCACAGAAGCCATCTCCTGCTGTGTCCCCTGCCCCACAGAAGTCAACCCCGGCCGTGTCTACAGAACCCCGTCGACAATCC
>NW_010326217.1:8616-11779 GCF_000700745.2 Antrostomus carolinensis
CGCCGTATCACCAGAGCCCCGTCGTCATTCTCCTGCTGTGTCTCCAGAGCCCCGCAGATACTCCCCAGCTGTGTCACCAGAGCCAAAGAAACCTGCTCCAGCAGTGTCCCCTGAACCACGAAGGCACGCCCCAGCTGGCTCTCCTGAGCCCCGCAGGCATCCTTCTCAAATGCGTAGACCTGCTTCTGCTTCTTCTCCGGAAACCCGGAGACCTGCTCCTGCAGTTTCACCAGAGTCATGGAGACCTGGTCCAGCTGTTTCCCCTGAGCCCTGGAAATCTACGTCTCACGAGGTGCAGAAGTCTTCCATGGTTTCTCCCTGGGCCCCAAAGCCTGCCGTGTCAGTGTCGGTAGAATCCCGGAGGTCTGCCCCTGAGTCCCGAAGGCCTGGCCCCGTTGTGTCGCCAGAGCCTAGGAGGCTTGTTTCTGACTCGTGGAAATCTACATCCTTTTCTGAATCCCAGAAGTCGACTCTTGTTTCTTCTGAGCCGTGGAAACCCATCTCGTCTGTTTACCCTGAAGGCTGGAAACCTGTTCTGTCCCCTGACACGTGGAAGCATTCTCCCCCTGTTTCTCCTGAGCTTCGGAAGTCTAGTCACACCGTTTCCTCTGACTCTTGGAAGCCTTCTTTCTTTCCTGAGGTCCGTAAGCCCGGTGCTTCCGTGTCTCCCGAATCTTGGAAACTCTCTGAGTCCCGGAAGTCTGTGTTTTTTTCTGAAACTCAGAAATCCATCTCTGCTGCTTCCTCTGAGATTCAGAAGCGGGCTCATTTCCCTGAACCTCGGAAAAGAGCTCTGTTCCCAGAGTCTCGTAAATCTAATCCTGCTGTTTCTACTGATGTCCAGAAACGTGGCGTCTTTTCTGAGCCCCAGAATCAGGTGTCTACTTCTGCTGTTTCTACTGAAGGCCAAAAACATGCCCTGTGTTCTGAAGCCCAGAAATCAGCTCTTGTTTCTTCTGAAGTCCAGAAGCACGCCCTATTTTCTGAAGCCCAGAAACTTGCTCCCATTTCCTCTGAAATTCAGGAGCCTACTTCCTTTCCAGAGTCTCAGAAATCTGTTTCTCCTGAAATTCAGAAACATGGCCTCTTTACTGAATCCCAGAAACCTACTCCTTCTGTTTCTCCCGAGACCCCCAAACAAGCTCTTTTTACTGACTCTCAGAAATCCACTGTTTCCCCCGATGTTCAAAAGCATGCTGTATTTTCTGAGATGCAGAAACCTGCTGCTGCTTTATCCTCTGATGTCCAGAGACGTGCTGAAACTACTGTATCTTCTGAAATCCCGAGGAACATCCTGTTTTCTGAGCCTCACAAGTCTGCTCCAGGTTTTTCCTCTGAGCCCCAGACACCTAGTGAGTCTGGTGAGAGTGACTTTCTTTCTCACAGTTTAGATGATCAGAAACCACTGGATGATTTATTCTCACAGGATGAACAATCAATATTAGCCAAAGAATCACCAGAAGATATGTTGTATTCATGCCCAAAAAAGAAGCCCAAGAAGGAAAGCCGGGAGAACTCAGATTCTGAACTAAATAGCAGTGAGTGTGGAAAAACAGAGATGGACTCGATGGAGATAAAGGAGCAAGAATCCAACAGTGACCAAGAGCAATATGATATGGAGTCATCAGATTATGGCAAAGAGAGCAAAATAGATGCAGCTGCTCCTGCGCAGCCGCAGTGTGTGCTGCAGTTCACTGAAGAGAAAGAGGCTTTCATCTCCGAGGAAGAAATAGCAAAATACATGAAGCGTGGCAAGGGCAAGTATTATTGCAAAATCTGTTGCTGTCGTGCAATGAAGAAAGGTGCTGTCTTGCACCACTTAGTTAACAAGCATAATGTTCAAAGCCCATACAAATGTAAAATATGTGGCAAAGCTTTTCTCTTGGAGTCTCTCCTGAAAAATCATGTTGCTGCTCATGGTCAAAGTTTGTTGAAGTGTCCGCGTTGTAATTTTGAATCAAATTTCCCCCGAGGCTTTAAGAAACATTTAACCCATTGCCAAAGCCGTCATAGTGAGGATACACCTAAAAAACACTTGGACAGCCTTGAACCACTTGAAGAACAAATTTAATCTGGTTTTTCCCTTGTGCTAGAAAAGCTGAATTTACCGAAGTGTTCAAAAGTGTTGCTGTATGTTAATCGAGTAGTTTAGCTGATCTGACAAGTCAGAAGATGCATGGTTTATTGTACTATGTTTAACTTGTCTTATAGCTGTATTACTGAAATGATTTACTCTCGGAAGTCATTTTAAATACGTGTTCATGTCTTTGTATTACCCATCAGTAGAGTCATATTTTATTTTTCAGATGTACTATGTTTTTGAAACCAAAATGGATACAAATTAGTTTTGTAAAGATTTGTAAAACATACAGGCAATTAAGGACTGGAGTGGCAAGCAATCCATATATTCCTGTGAAGACTGAACTTGTTTTTTCACATTTGTTAAATGTCATATTTTTCATAATGTTTTTATCAAATTCTCAAAATTAAAATTCTCACCAAATTGAATGTGAATGAGCCAGGCATGAGGAACTACCAATCCTTCTGGAATAATTGTGCCCTGAGGTTGTAATTGAGTGTATAGTCGTTCGTTGGAAATTTATTGCACTCAATTCTAGTTGTCTCAGATTTAGAAGCATCAAGGTACTTATTTTGTGATTCTATATTTTGGCCATGTTTTAAGCATGTACTAATATACATTAAATTGATGGATTAACGTCAGACTATATAGCTCAACACTTTCTCTTGATGATGCAGATGTTTGTAATGTCAGAAACCCCCTAAATTTCTTGTATTTGGTGAAATGTTATGCTTTAATCTTTTAACAATAAAAAGAAACCCAACCTGGCACTGGCCATTTTTATTTTTTTCCAAATCAAGAAGAAAACCTTTCTTGTTGAACATACTGTATTTTAAGTATCTTTGGCAACAGGAGATACAAAATTGTCCTGGAGTTCTGCAATGAATGCTTCAACTTTCCAGTCTTCAGCCTATGAAAGTAAGGTTAGTCTAAATTTCCTGTCTTCTTCAGAAAACCACATCAGATGTAAATGAGGGAAAACATGGAAAACGGGGATTTGTGCACTGTTACTTAGCTTGTTTGCTTTTGTGCTATTTGCATATAAACTGTTCAAAAAATGTAAGAACTTCATAATTCAGCAGG
>NW_010326217.1:11792-12026 GCF_000700745.2 Antrostomus carolinensis
AGTATAGATTTTAAGTGGAGGTAGCACAAGGAAAGTTTCATTCTCCTCAAGCTAAATTATGCCTAAACTTCAGCTGTGGTAAATACTGTCTTAGAATATGAAGGTGATAGTGTTAAATAAATAATAATAAAAAATCTCCAGGTGTAAGCTCCCACAGAAGAGCTTCAGATTGATTTGATTGGAGCTTGTGTCTTGATATCTTTTGTGTTTCAAGAGGATTTCTGGAAGGGAAAG
>NW_010326217.1:12058-13335 GCF_000700745.2 Antrostomus carolinensis
CTTCTCAGTGCTGCTTATTAAGAGCAGGCTTTCTTGCAGTGTCTTCTCACACAAGACCAAACCCACTCTATGCCCCTAAATCAAGTGCCCTTCATTTCTTTCATGGGGTCCAGACTAGAATACAAGAATTATTTTTTTTCCTAGGAGTGACTATAGATATATCTAAAAGAGAGCACTTGAGTATTAAGCTCTGATATTGTAGTCTTACTTTATATAAGCTGCTTTTCTCCTCTGCTATCATTGCATCACTCTTGGCACTGTCGTTTGGTTGAAAAGATGCCTTATGCTATTTGAGTAAGGAAGAAATTGAGGAAGGATTTGTTTGAATTGGAAGTGGTGTCACCTCTACAGTTTGATGCTGAGAGATGCTTGGTTCTCACTGCTGGGTACCAGTTAACTTCCTTATTTTCTGGGAATCAATTATCAAGGCTTGAGCTTGATGATGTTTCTAAAAACCCCCGCCCCAAACTGGCTACTTGATTCTTTAATCTTGATTCTGTGATGTCCAAGTGTACTTTATAACTTTTGGGGATGAACTTTGCAAGTCCCCTTGATGTTAGGGTATTCAGTCTCTTTAAATCCAGATACTATGGGCACTTTCCACTTTCTCTTAGTAAAAAATGTTGTCAAAACCTCGTGGAAATTGAAGGACATTTTTGGTGTCTGTTTTTTTGTACAGACTAAGTATTTTTTTACCATACCCTTACACAATACTAGTTTGAGATCCTTGAGATGTATAGGAGGATCTGCTGGAATCTGATTTAACTCATTTCTCTAAGGAAGTGTAGGACACTAGTAGACAGATCAGATTGGGGATTTATTGTTTGCTTTTCAGATGACCTGTTAGAGATGCTTGAGTACAAACGGTGATCATGCTTTTTTGACAAGAAAGAAATGTAAATGAAGCACTTCAAAATATACCAGTGAAAGAATTTGCTTGAAATATGCCTAATGCTATAATTTAGTCTTTGGATACTCTGTGAAAGAACTTCAATTGAAATTGTTCCTAATTTCATTTCATATGTTAGAGTACGAAGCAAATACAGAGGTCTGCAGTTTCCAGAAACTGTATTGCATATTAGGTCACATTTTATCAAAGCCCTCAGTGCTGTGTGCTACCATCTCATTCATTCCTGTTCGTTAGCACAGGGACCCTTTGGGGTCAGTACTGTGTAGTTCCCACTTCAGGTTTCCTTTGGAGGTGGAGTTTGCTTAGGAAACAACATGATGAGGTCAGGAGATTATCAAGAAGACAGTTTTTTTTCTTTTTTCTTTTT
>NW_010326218.1:0-245 GCF_000700745.2 Antrostomus carolinensis
GCCCCGTGTGTGGCCAACATCTCAGTGCACAACATCTCTGGCTTCACCCAACTGCCCGGCCACGTGCAGGACTTCATGCGGTACCAGCACTGCCGCTCCTTCCCGGCGCTGCTCGGTGTCCCCAGCAAGTGTGGGGGACCCAATGGGTCCACCAACATCTTCCTCCTCTTGGCCATCAAGTCATCACCGGTGAACTACGAGCGGCGGGAGGTGATCCGTAAGACCTGGGGGCAGGAGAGGACCTT
>NW_010326218.1:401-644 GCF_000700745.2 Antrostomus carolinensis
GTATTTCAGAGACCCCTTCTTCAACCTGACGCTGAAGCAGATCCTCTTCCACGCCTGGCTGGAGGAGCACTGCCCCGGCGTCCGCTTCATCTTCAACGGCGACGATGACGTCTTCGTCAACACGGACAACGTCGTCCGCTTTGCGATGGGCACCCACCAGCAGCATCTCATGGTGGGGCAGCTCTTTGTCAACACTGGCCCCATCCGGCTCCAGCGCAGCAAATACTTTGTGCCCACACAGCT
>NW_010326218.1:668-1927 GCF_000700745.2 Antrostomus carolinensis
CAGTACCCCCCCTACTGCGGCGGCGGCGGGATGCTCATGTCCGGCTTCACCGCCCGCGTCATCTCCCGGGAGTCGCGGGACATCAAGCTCTTCCCCATCGATGACGTTTACCTGGGTATGTGTTTGCAGAAGGCAGGGTTGCTGCCCACTTCTCACACCGGTATCCGCACCGCGGGCGTAGGGGTGCCGGTTAACACCGACCCCTTTGATCCCTGCTACTACCGGGAGCTGCTGCTGGTGCATCGCTTCCTGCCCTACGAGATGGTGGTGATGTGGCAAGACATCCACGAGCCCCGGCTGCTCTGTGGCAAGAAGGTGAGCATCTTCTAGAGTGGCTGAGGAGCACCAAGAGCTGGGGAAAACACCGGTGCAACCCGTGGGCTCTACCCCCGTCACTGGGAGCTGCTGCTCGGTGCTGCCGCGCTGCGAGGGAGGGTCCCTGGGGACCCCAGGACTGATCCCCTTCTCCACCGTGGTCCCACCAGGAGGGCAGAGCAGTGTCCTCGGCTCCCACCCTGGGGACTGCTGAGTGTCACCACGCACCCATCCTGCCCCCGGTCCGTTTCTGTCTGGTTTTACCCCAAATCTGCCCTCCTGTAGCCAGAGGAGCCCCGAGGCACCGGAGGGAGAATAAATGAAGCCGTGGTGTTAATGAGGATGTGGGGTCTGGAGCCTTCCTGGGGGATTGGGGTGCAGGGAGGATGGAGCGGGCTGGGCGGGAGCCAGGGGACCCCCTGACCCCACTGGGGTGGGCATTTACCCCCAGTGAGTGTCCCTCTACAGAGACCCCAAGGTCCCTCTGCTGTCCCCAGCCCCACAAATGGGGACAGGCTGTGAGGTTGGTGATGGCCCTCGGTGGAGGTGGCCTTGGTGGGATGCTCAGCCCTGGGAACAGACGGTGCCGTGCTGCAGGCTGGGGAGGGGGATGTCACAGCGGGCGAGGAGCAAAGCCCAGCGGGATGGTGCTGTGGGTGCCCCGCGGTGCTGGGGGCCAGCAGCCATCGTGGCAGAGCCGGTGCAGCAGCTGTACGGGGGCACGAGGTCATCTGCACCCTCATGTGGGGACACCCACTGGGGCCACCCCACCAAAAAAGCCTGAGGTGAGGGCCGAGCCTGGGACCCCCGTGCTGGCACATCCCATGGGCACTGTCACCTCTCCCAGCAGCTCCACAGTGAGCAGACCCCCACATGTCCCCTCTCCCCACGTGTCCCCTCTCACCTCACCCCAGCCAGCAAATTTACCAAACTTTACTAGAACC
>NW_010326219.1:0-13530 GCF_000700745.2 Antrostomus carolinensis
TATATATATCACCAAAACACACACTGGCCACAAATGTATTTGGAGATGGGAGGATGGAGCCAACAGGTGCCCATGTAAGAAGGATTCACATAAAATATGAACAGCACAAATTATCTTCCTATTATTATTATCTAATAACGCTTAAAATTTGCTAGCAGATTGCACACATTTCTTTTCAGCATCCAGTCTACTCAGCATCCAGTCTTTGGAGCTGTGGTGTCCCTAACATCAACCTCTCAGACCTCTTCATCTTTCTGTGGGGTTAGTCCAGCTTGAAGTTCACTACCAGATCTCACACACACACACACACACACGCTTTTACAAAGGAAAAAGTTTAAAAATAAGAACAGACTGCAGCAATCACCAGGCAAGTGGATTGACCAGGAGCCTCTTTACACAATTGGCACCTTCTGTTTCCCACTTTTTTCCCATTTTCCTGTTCTTGTTCACCCTGATCCACCTTGATCCTTCCTTTTACCTGCATGTATTCCTTCCCTAAGTACCTCATAAGATTTACTCAGTTTCACAATCACCTTCGAACAGCCTGTGAGAAGTTTGCTAGGTCAATGCGACCCATGATAGTCTTGGGGTTTTTTTCTTATTATAAATTATATGATCTTCTTATCAGCTACAAAGTTTCTAGCTGAACCTCTTGACAGTTGCACTAAAGCAGTTCCTTGCAATGGCCCTTCCATCAGCATCTTGGGAATTAAGGTGTTTGGTACTGTTTGTTAGGATTTGTGCATCTGTGCGCTTAATTTATTGCCTCTCCTCAGATGGTTTTTACGTTGAGTAGCTACCAGCCAGATATCCCTAAAGTTGGAACCTTCTAGTTTATTTGTGGCCTTTCTGGCAATAGAGTACTAGCAGTGTAATAAATTGCATTACAAAGCCAAGTAGGTATAGTCACCATTTTATACATGGAAAAGAAGCAAAGCTCTGCTCATGAACTTTGGTAGTAAAGCAAAATACAGAGACTGAGAACAATAAGCCCTAGGCCTGTCTTTTAACAACCAGCTCAGCCTCATCAACAGTATCTCCCTTCTTTTAATTCTGTTTTTTAATAATTACTTTTATTTCCCCTTCGTAATGTCTTTGTCTTAGTCATACATCTGGTAACAAAAGACAATCCAGTTCTTTGATTGACCTCACCTCGGACAGTACCTGGGATCAACAAAAGCTTCACTTGTATCCTAAATCCCGCTTGCGGCCAAAAAGCGCTTCATCTCCCTGGATTCCTTCCATCACCATCCCTCAGCCCTTCCAAATGACACTGCGGGAAGCTCACAGAAAGTCGCAGCTGATGAAGTCATACATGTTTCTTGAACTAGACAAACAGACAGACAAAAGGCAAAGCCAGGACGAAGCTGAATGTCAGAAACAATTCCGGGCACAGCCTGTACCTGCCCACGTGTTTCTGCCCCTTTATCAGGAAATAATGGAGCAGAATGAGATTCGCAGGCAAATCGCAACACAGAAAAGAAAAGCGCTGCTACTTTCAACCCAGCGGCCCTTCAGCTTCCTGGAGAAGGAGGAGAAAAAGAAAGAAGCTATCAGACAAAAGTTCCTGGCAGCAGCAACCCCAAATGAGAGCTCCAAACAGAAGCAAGCCAGTAAAAAAGTTCCTAAATCTACTTATGATCCACTCCTTGGAGATAAACTCAAAGGTAAAATGCCAGGGCTGTAAAAACAGCTCCTGCCTGTCCCTCGCTGTTTCCATGCTGGGAGGTGGGATTGCAGCCCGTAGGGCGTTACCAGTATCGTTACAGCCCCTGGTGCTGCCCAGTCTCGTGTGTCACTGGTCATTACCTTTCATCTGGGTACCCTTAGAGCAGGGTGTCCTACATCTAGTACTCTGTGTCGGCGTCAGGAGCAGCAGTTCTGTACCGCTCCTCAGCACACATGGGTACACTCAGCTCTTCAGACAGATTTCCATAACCCTTTCGCTGCAAATGGTGACAGTTTGGGAATCCTTCCCTGCACTGGGTTCCACACCTCTGGTTACACTGGAGGGACTTAGATGATTTGTGGCACAAATGTGGAGACAGATGAAGTGCCAGAAGGGTCCCAGGTCCATGCAGTATCTTGGAACTGACAGTTTTACTCCCTCTCAAGTGATCGGTGCTGTACAGGAGCCCTGGGAGAAAAATACTTCCTGAGCCCAGATCAGGCAGTGAGTTTGGTTCTAAGCAACAGTGCAGCAGCCCAGTCTCTCCTGCCCTTCTCTGATGTTTCAGTTACCTTCCCACTCCTTCTCCACCTTCTACTTAAGAAGGTTTAAAACAGAGGTGGTAGGTGCCAGGACCATTCCAGTCAGAGTCAGACAAAGAAGTTTTCCTGATGCTCACTTTCTTTCAGACGGCTTAAGCCCCCCCGAGTTGTAAGTCTGAAGTAAGCAATACAGACTTCACATTGAATATAGGAACTAAACCAGTCCTTGATAATCCTCATTGCTTTTATAAATTTTTTTTTTACTGTTTCCCACTGATTTCTTCTTGAGTATACACCAGTTCAGTTTTCATCAGAAAACATCCTGTTATGGTGTTCTAAACTAAACAGGTCAGAAAGGTAAGAGAGCAAAGGATAAGCCGTTTTTCTGTTTCTAGCTGGTGTAGAAGAAAGGAGGAGGAATTAACATTTCAAACCTCAGTCAGTGCAAACTTATTATCTATGATAGATGCAAAAAAGGCTTATTTTGCAAACAGCTATATTGATTTTTTTTATAAAAGCAAAAGAACCATCCCACAGCCAACTGTCTAGCTACATTTTCTCAAATATTTAGTGCTGCACAGTGCTCACACTCTGACACTATACCCTGAAACACATCCTTTCTCTGGGAAGGTTGTCCCAGAAGTCACAAGACATGATCCATCCACCAAATGCTCCTTACCTAAAATCTTTTCCAACATGGGCAAACACTGGTGGCTGTTCCATAGAAAAGCCATCATCTGTTCCAGGTATATCTGAACAGCTCGTTTGGGTCACACAGTCAACAGAATGAGATAAAGTCCCATGTGGAATGTAGAACCTTGATTAATACAACACATCTGCAAGACAAAGGGCACAAGTTACTGGGTACCCCTAAGAACAGGAATAGGAGGGGGAAGCCTGTTCAGTAACTTACATAAGTTAGAGATATCTAGAGATTAATGCCTAAGAAAGAGACTCTACCATGGTCTTTCTGCTATCTTTGAATTTTTTTTCCTGGGAGGCAGAGGAGAGAGAGGCTGGAAAGTGGGGAAGGAGAACACAGGATGTCTGGTCTCTCCTATACGTGTAGCTGCCATCGTAAAGAGAAGTTTAGAGTTGTGCAGTGGCAATTTTGCAGCCTTTTATGTCACTCATCATCTTCTCATTGCTTTGCTTTTGATTCATTAGAAGCTGAACTCTACAGAGAAATCCGCATTCAAATGAGAGCGAAGGATTTGCTTGAGAGCTCCGTAGCTCCTATAGATACTAGCAACTGTCGGAGGGAGCCTCAGTCCCGAACTGCCACTAAAACTAAGCAGGAAAGACTTGGCTTCTTGCAGGACAAAAGTTTCAGCTTCAAGCCAAGGATTAATCCAACAATACCGGATTTTGAAGGACTTTACTGGGCATTTCAGAGGGAAGCAGTAAGGAGACAAGAAATCAAAGAGGCAACTCGTAATAAGCCATTCAAGCTAAGAACCTCCAATCTCCGTGGCAGGCAGAGGCAGGCTAATGACAAGATAAAGGTGAGATGACTGGATATTTCTGTGGTGCTGCTTTCTCCGATCAAGATGGCACCTTCTTAAATTTATAGCATTTATTTATGGATGGTTAATGTCCTGTGACCTCTGCCTTTCTCTTGGGAGTACTGCAGAATTCTAGGACAAGCCAGAGAACAAAATTCTACACAGAGAGATGAGCTATGACAGCTGAGGCTCAGCCACCCTTCCATACTCCTAATCACCTCTCCTTCCCCTCAGCTCTTCCCTATGTAAATCCCCACGGATGGAAGAGAGAAGAATGAGCACGTTGCCCACATACCCCAACTGTTCTCTTTGGCAGACAAAGAGTAGAGATTCTGTATTGTGAACAAATACACTGAATGAAGTTCCATTTTCTTTCAGGATTCCCAGCAACTTTCCAAGGTTTCAGCACAAAAAAGTCATTCTCTGACTGGACTTTCCTCTCTCTCTTCCAACACCCTTCCAGTGCATATTACAGATGCAACTAGGAAAAGGGAATCTGCTATTAGGTAAGTAGAAGTTTGTCTATAAGACCATACACCAACTAATGACCAAAATGGAGGGAAAAAAAAGTCAGTTTTCCCTCATCACGTCAACCACGTCAACAATCCTTTTCCTCAATGTTTCTCTGTCTTCTTTCCTTCCTAATTCTTGCCCTGCCTCCCAGTTGATTTGGGAGCTGCACACATATGTCTGAAATTTTGCTTTTCTCCGTAGAGGACTACACAAGTGAAATTCCCTGCTAGTATACAGTCTGGCAGTCAGGTGAGCTCATTACTAACCTTTTTCTGTATAGATACTCCCAGGATAACAAAAACGAAAGGGACAAAGAAGGAATTTATTGGCTGGAGAAACAGAAAAAGAAATGTCAAGCAATCCGAAAGTCAGTGAACAGCCGAGCAAAAGCCCTAGATCCGCACAAAAGTCTGGAGGAAACACACAAGAAGTCAAAACAGAACTGGTCAGTATCCTGTTCTTCACAGAAATAACCATTTGCTCTGCTAACTGGAGATCATCAGATAATTCTTTAGGAGGAATTTGGTCTAAGAATATTCCTAGCCTAACTTTTTTGGCTGTCACACCCATTCTACGTCCATTTGGATTTACTGACAATTCCACACTACTCTTTTCCATATGGAACAGTTTCCTTTAAATAAACATTTGTAGAAATTAATTTGTACAAAAAAAAAAAAAAGCCAGCTGAAGTGTAGAATTTGGTAAAGGACACATAAGGTTTTCTAAATGTGAACTCTGGTTCTCTGCTTACAGTCTAGTAGTAAAGCTTTGCTAATGGTCCATAACTTGCCAGCAAGAGCAGTGTTTTGCCCAGCATTCAGAACCAAGAGAATTACAGAGCTATTTAAAGGACGAAAGAGTTATTGAGAATTCCTTGTTCCTGATCAGCTGCTGATCAGTTCCTGATCAGTCAGAAGGAACCTGTGTTAGACAGGCAACTTTTCCATTTCAGGCAAAATCTGAGAGAGAGAACAAAGGAATACAGAAAGGAGCTGGAAGAAATGCAGCTGCGAGTCAAGAACAGACCCTACCTCTTTGAACAGGTCACCAAGGTAACTGGTCAAAGTCCCAGAGTGTTTCTGGTCGACAGGGTACATTGTCTGTCGTTCATTTAAGACAGGCATTAAGAAACCTAGTCTCAAGTAATTCATGGATAAGAAGGTCCCAATGGTTGCATAGTCTCTTGACTATGCTAAAAATAACACCTGGAAGGCCACCTAAGTGTCATTTAAATTCCTTCCCACCACTTGAAAAACACTCAGACTTACTTCTTGGTTGTAGAGCTTTTCCAGTCCCCAATATATATTGCAATCAAAGCATATGGTCTGATAAAAATAAAGGCCTTATCATGCTAGAAATTACACTAATACCTATTCTGCACCTGAACAGCACAGCCTACAGCTAGAAATTTTAAACTTTTTTTCTTAAAACTCTTTCTAGTTGAGCACTTTTTCTTTGTCCTCTAGTGCTACTAGAAAAACATTAATGAGAGTTCAGTCGCTTATATCACCTCCAAGCTCTGCTGTCTGGAGTTGTGTTCAGCACAGCTTGTCCACCATGCAGTACCATCTGCAAACCTCCATTGCACCTGAGGTGCAGATACAAACTTTACTCTCTGTAAGGTATCTTTTTCCCTGAGTTTTCTCTTTCAGTTCTGTCTCCCTGCAGGGATGATACCTGTTTGAGACATTGTGACAATATGTTGGCAATATGCTGATTTAAGATTTCTCACTAGAAAGCACCCTCCTGGGTCAGACTTTCTGTTTAGGTCAGTGGTTAATGGAGGCAGAGAACACATTTGTATGATAAATATTGATAACATTTCTGTTTGCCAGGCTGGTAAGAATTCACCAGTATTGACAGCATTCACTCATGCTGGGACAAGATTTCTATCCTTCCATATAGAACACCTTAAGCTTTATGAACTGGCTGGTCCTTCTGGAAAACCATCATCTCAGACTACATTCACTTGCAGTGTTTACGGGGAGGCAGTGAAGATACAGGGTCCAGGATGCTTGGTTTTCAGTTTCCTGAAGGTTAGCTGATACAAAGCTATTTCAAGGTGCTGTCTGTTTATTGAGCTTCACTGTGGTTAGTGTGCTTACAAATTACAAGCAAACCTGCAGAATTTCTCATAACCTTTTCTGCACATATTCTCAATTTGAGTGTCAAGTCAGGACTCAGACACAAGTATGCTAGTCTGGTAAGACTGGAATGCTGTAGAAGCAGGAGAACAGAAGAAGGGAGAAGAAAAAAACAGAAGCAGGAAAAGGTGAGCTCTGGCTTTGAGAGATGTGAGACATTCTCCTAGTATTCAGTGTTGGTATTGTACTGTATGGATGACAGAAATTCTGGAGGGGGGCTTGGCTGTACTCTTGTGCTCATTAGGGGTGTCAGCCATGAACTTTAAACCAACTTGACCGTTATGGAGAAGCCCCAGTTTACTGTTTAAGTTTTGATTTCATAGCACGATGCTCGACAAGGAGCAGAGCGTCGCTACAGACACACCCTCCAGCAGGTTGGGCTAAGCGAAGAATTTGTAAGGAAAAAAGGGAAAGATGCCACTGACTTGCTGGAAGAAGAATCTGACGTTCACAGGTAATAAAAACAATGCAATAGAGCTCTTGCCTTTGAGTAGAATTATTTTCCTTGATTGTATCATCTGGTGCAGGCAAAATTAAATCAACTTCACTCCTCTTACTCAGCATCATGGCTTCTCTGTCTTAACTCCTATGACTGCACTCTATTTCTTATGCATGTGGCAAAGCAGCAAGTAAACACTGCAAACCATTTCTGGTATTAGACCATCACTATTTCTGCAGAGTGCCCAAGCCTCGAGGTGAAAAGGACGACTGTGCGGTACAGGAAGGAGACGCTCAAGAGGAACGGGGCGGAAAGGAAATAGCACCGTAAGATCTAGCAAAAGAATCCATCAATCATCTCTTGATGCTTTTAATTCAAGATTCTTCAGGTTAATTGTCAGGAACTTTCTGGTTTAAGCTGACACCTAAGAATTACTCTGGGGTAAGTGAGATGTGAGAACTTAGTAAGGGAAAAAAAGACCAACTGTTGTTTAGAGCATGCCTTGTCCAACCCAGCAAACCCTGCAGCCACCCTTAGTCTTCACAAGTGTTCCCCGTGTGAGCCATTTCTCTCGTTTCCCCAGGAAACAAACAAGTTAAAAAGGTTGAAACACTATTTTTGGATAAAAGTAGATATAAAGGATTGAAGAGGTACATCCCCTAGTGTCAGCTCCTTGTGTTCATGCCTCAGAAGCACACAGAAAGAGGAGAATGCCTTTCAGTGTGCTAAACCTTGGATTACACATACATGTAGTAGAATGCTTTTAAACAAGGTATTTCTTAAAAAAAAGAAAAAAAAAAAAAAAGGATTTGACCTACCTTGGGAGAAGACTCAGAGGGAAGCCCTTCCCGGATTTGACCTACGTTGGGAGAAGACTCAGAGGGAAGCCCTTCCCTTCTCTGGTGTTAACTCTTCATTCACTCATTACCAGCTCTGCTCCTTCCTCCCATTAGGAAGAAGCAATAGTCTTTCTATATTAAAATATTTCACATACTTCATTATTTGAAACTTGTTTTAATATCTTACCAATTTAGATAATTAATTTGGCCTGAAAAACACACAAAATTATGAAGGTTGTAATTAAACAATGGATCACTTTGGATTGCTGTCCTAATTCTACAATTACTGTGATATCAAAGATGGACTTTGGTGGAAGAAAGATTAGGTATTGCCTGTCAGCATGTTGCACTCAAATGCCTGGGGCATCTTAAACACATTAGTGGTGACAGTAATAACAGTCTCAAAAATACAAACCCTTACCACCTGGAATGTTTTCTGAGAATTATGATACTAAAGAACTTTGAGATTAAAAGATTTTTAAATGGCTATCAAGTGTCTCTGCATTGTCTGATTTCTTTATCTATCCTCTTTTTCCTCACTTTTTAAGTGGAAGCTGTGTCTCTTTTCATCTTTGTTACCTCAATCTATTTCTCCTTACTGTAACAACAAAACCTCATCATCACATCAGACATACAGTACCCATAAGAGCTACCACGTTTGATAAAACTGAAAGAGGGGAGGTTTAGATTAGATATTAGGAAGAAGTTTTTCACTGTGAGGGTGGTCAGACACTGGAACAGGTTGCCCAAGGAAGTTGTTGATGCCCCCTCCCTGGAAGTGTTTAAGACCAGGCTGGATGAGGCTTTGAGCAACCTGATCTAGTGGAAGGTGTCCCTGCTGAAGGCGGGGGGATTGGAACTAGATGATCTTTGAGGTCCCTTCCAATCCAAACCATTCTATGATTCTATGAAAACTGAGATCATTGCATTTTTTATCATAACAAAGTACTAGATTCAGGAATTTATGGCCCCAGGGTTTCAGGCTGCTGTTACACTTCCACAGAGATCAGTTCGTGCTGGTACGCAGCTGAACGCATCGTGTTGCAGCAGTTCTCCTTACTGACCCCAAGAATCTCTGACAATTCGAAGCTGAGGCTTGTATTGTTCCTTTTTTCCTCCTTTTCCTGTTGAAAAGCTTTCTACACAATGCATCTGCTGAGTGCTGTGTCACAAACTGAAATGCAGCCCTTCACTAGAGAAATTCTCAACAGGTTGGAAATACTCCCTCACTGCAGGGGTTTTCCACACTGACAAGAGGCCTAAGTGCCTGGGAGGGTTTAAGGAAGGGCCTTTTCCATGTACTGGTTTCTGTGTAGGTTTAATGGTGTAGGGCACACAAAGGCTGTTCTTTCTCCTGTATCCCCTGGAAAAGAGCAGCGATGTAATCCTATTGTTACTATGCCTTGTCACATTGAAAGAGGAAATTCTTCCATGCCTGTGCTCTAAAGCCCATTGGGCTTGTATGGATATACCCAGAGCAGTGGGAGGGAAATTTTAATACATACATTTTAAGAGGTATTTACTAAAATTGTTTGCTACTTACCATAATAATACCTGATGATGCTGGAAAAAGAAATTTCCAAGTATGTGAAGTGTAAAGGAAAACCTTAAGAAAGGAGAAGCAAAGGCTTGACTTTAAATTAGTATATGAAATTATGCCATATCCCTTTAACAAATACTAAGGTGACATCCATGAATGCAGTAACAGATAAATCCAAGTCTTAATATTGGTCCCTAAACAGAAATTGCTGAAATGGTGATCAAAGTAAAAGCATCAAACTAAGTAACTGAAACTCACTAGCACCCTTCCTGCTAAACAAAGTGTTGTTCTGAAAGTAGGATCACATTTCTGTAATCCTAAAAGAGATTTGTAACCTCTTAATATATCTCAGAAACGATATGGGAATAAAGAATTTCCACTTTTGCTCTGGATTTTTGCATTTTAATACAATATTTTGTTATTTTTAGTTAAAAGAATTGCAGCCTGTTCAGCTGACCTATAAACACAATGTAGTAGAGAAGACATCTCACTAGAGCGTCTCCCATCAATTTCTGAGATGGCAGCCAAGCCACAGCAGATCCTGATTCACAGGTACCTGGTGGAGCTTCTGCAAGAACCTCCAGATTACATTAAGTAGCTTTAGTGACAGCAGCACTACTTTTACATTCAGCTAGGGAGCAATATAAACTCAAAGCATTCTCTTCCCACAGGAACTATTATAGATGTGTAGCATCTTAGCAAAACTCCGCATTCTCAACAATCCCAGTTCTGAAGAAACTCTTTAACAAAAATTCAAAACATCCACAGGGTAGAATCATTTAAAGAGCTTGACATACCAAACAAATTTTGGAGGAAAAAGTGTCTGGGGAAGGCAGGAAAAGAACACAGCAAATGTAATTACATGATATCAAGTAGTACATTTATTTCAGATAGTAAGTCAGGTTCTGACAGTGAGATGTGTTAGAACATAGTCTCTGAAGGTAAAGGATGGGAGGAAGGCCTGTTGCTCAAGATACTGGGTGTTTGTACAGTGCCTAGCACAATGAGGTCCTGGTCCTTAACTGGGGCTCCTGGGTGCTCCAGCAAAACCAACGCGTTAGGCTTTAGGAGAATGGACTGCATGAACAGTTTTGAAATGGCGTTCCACGACATGGGCTAAATGACACCTAAGCAGCAGACTTCCACCTTCTAAGCTCTGCAAGAGAGAAACTTGGTCCGGTAGGTCTTCTCCAACTCCAGTTTTATGATTCATTCTCCACCTACCCACCCGCTCTGTGCACAGTTAAAGCAGTGTTCACTCATCCCACTGCAACACAGTGAGCCTCTAGGAGGGATGACCGATCCCACTTCAGTCACCACATATAAGAGGGCGGAAAAAAGAACAGCTGGTCTCACCCTCCTCCACTCCAATGATAGACTCGGTGTCTGGCAGGTGCAGAGACTCAACACCAAGGCTGGGCTGAGAGTTCATGGAGATGAGATTCTTACTGTGCACTGTAGATTCTTCCAGCAAACTGCTGCCCATCAGTGACTCTATTGTGGGGGGGGAGCGGGGAGGAGAAAGAGTAAAGCAAAATTGTCACGATGTAATGATATTGCGATGTATGATACAATCTCTGCCCGCCTCCAAGTCACACAGACTTCTTCCCCAGACACCTACTTTATCCATTCCTACTCTTTGGGCATCTGGTGCTCCAGAGAATGGTAAATGTATTTACTGTTTGTGCCTTAGTATGGTGGGATCTCATGCAGGCTTGGCTTTTTAAATATTTCTCATCGCATAAAAAACCCAGGCTGCTTACAATAGTAATACATAAAAAAGGACACAAATTCCATGTAAAAAGGATACTAGATTCATGTTAATTCGGAAAACAATAAACCTATCTACCCCTTGACCACAATCCAGAAACAGACCTTTGTCTTCTAGAAAAGGAGAGGGTAAGCAATCCATCCTCATCTCCAAGAGGAACAGTCTTTTATTCCTTACTGACTTGTGGTCTTGTATTTTCGGGACAAACATCTTCCCTTATTTTTGACCATGCACTAATTCTTTCCTGCACTTCTCCCCCACAGACAGTGCCCTCCCTTCCTTACCTGGCTGTTCTCGCTCCCTGCTGCCAGCTGTTCCAAGTCGGGAGTGGTGTTTCCTCATATGCACATTTCTGCTGCCACTCTGGGAAAATGTCTTCCCACAAATTTGGCACTGATGGGGCTTCACTCCTTGGAGTAGAAGGGGAGAAAGATATCCCAAGAATTATCAAATTGGGAATAAAGACCTCATCAACCAAGAAGCCAATAACACTGTTTTGAGATGGCAGTTGACACCACTGGTGCTAATTATCAGTGAAAAAAAAAAAAATAATTAAAAAAAAATCCTGTTTCCTAGAAAGTAATAAGCTCCTAAGTAATAAGAAAAGTTTTAGGTATCAGTATTGCCAGCTGTTGGAAATCTCAAGTCTGAAGAGTAACATAAAGCCTTCAAGTCTGATTTATGAGAGGGAACAAGTTACTTGGAATCTCTTACTCAGTGACATGGAAATATCTGATGTTCCATACCTAGAACAAAATGACCAAAAGCAAGGAAGCAGAGGCAAGGAAGCTATCTCCTGCCATCACATAACTTGCAGCATCTGGTTTACATCACTGAGTAGAGACTGGATGGTGACCTGTCACTGTGGAAAGGATTTCCATTTTACAGAGCAGTCCATCATTTTCACAGTGCAACAAAGTACAGTGTCCATACATGTGAGCTCAACAGCACAGCAGCCAAGGAGCCAGAAAAGAAAAAGCATGGAGAACTCAGGCAGTGCCAAAAGTTACTACCCCATTAAAAACCCCCCTTCCCCAAAAAGCCATATTCATCATGTGCTGACAATAAGACAGATCAATCAAACAGAAGGCAGAAGCTTTGAAACACTTGTGAAATACATTTCCACCCAATACTTTGTCCAATTACGAGTATGTAGTATTAAAAAATAAAGAAAAACTCTACCTATGGCAGAAACCCACCCCTGAAATATTTCAGATTTCAATGGCTTTGATTAATATAGAGGTGCAAAATTCTCTCTTTTAAATAAGAAAATGGCAGCTATGAAACAGATATCCAACTTAATAGCGTCTTAGAAACAATTTAAAAATAAATTTTAAAAATGCAATCTGAATTTAGAAACATAAAATTTAGAAATGGAAACAACAGAAAAGATTAAAGTGCACAGGCTACAGGCGCTACAAAGGACATCGTGAAACACTATGACCAGGAGTCCCGTAGAATCCAGGAGATTTTTCCTAAGGGAATCAAATCCAAGTCCTACAGTACGGCTCTTTTCTCAGATAGGTCACACAATGTCAGATGAAGACTCTTACCTGAGTGGACAACCAAATGTTTCCGCAGGCTGGAGTATTCGGCAAAGGAGCGACCACATCCCTGTGCCTCACACAGAAAGGGTTTTTCCCCTACAAGGGAAAAGGAAGTTCTTAGATTTTGGGATCACAACTTGATCTGATTGTCCAAGTCCCCAAGAACAGCCTGGAGATCTCTACCCCATTCTCTCTTTTGGCCTTACATGCAACAAAGTTCAATGCAAACTACACATATGCTTCCAAAGGCTTTTAAAGCATTATCCTCATTAGCTTTCAAGAGGAAACACTGACTTTCTTTCTGAAATATTCTTAGATCATCATTTACTGAAAGCAAAGCAAGGTTCCACTGTTTCTAAATAGATCTTCCAAGTATAAGTACCAGAAGAGTAATATAAAAGTGCCTGGATCATGATATATCTCTTATGTGCAATTCTTAACAACCAGCTCTCTGCTTCACACACTCCCAGGATCCTGTTCCCTCTCCTCATCTCACTGCCAAAAATCCCATTAACTGTATTCCCCTTCATATCAGATTCTATTCTTTATTTCAGATCAGGCTGAACTTAGCAAAATCTCATGAGATGTGTTAGTCATTTATATTTATGTGTGGAGGAACATTAATTCAAGGCACAATTTGTTCTCATAGGCTGAAATTTGTTATTTTTGTGTATCTCCGCAGCTATTTTGTATTTGTCTAAACAATGGTAAACTGGGAGGTGACTACACTAATGCAATGCAATGTAATTAACTTGCTCTAAACACCCTATTAATAAAGCCTTAAACTGAACTAGAGGTAACTTATGCCTGCAACATGCCAGTAAAGAACTCAACATACTATGTTTAATACTATGATTTCAAGTCTTTATCTAGACTACTGTATCAGAGTAACAGCAAGTCCACAGGAGATCAAGCAAGCTATTTTAACTATTTTATTGTCTAACATATACATAGTTTTTTTCAGAGTAAACTTGTTTTTAAAGCTGTTTCTACTGTGATTTTGCCTTTAGAAATCCTTTCC
>NW_010326219.1:13560-29063 GCF_000700745.2 Antrostomus carolinensis
GGAAAGAAGGACGAAAAATGACCATTGACAAAAATAACAGCGCACAGGTCCATCTATAAGAAATCCTAGATCTATTTACACCTGCAGTTTTATAACACCTTTGGTCTGCTCCAACTCTTAACTGCACATTATCAATTTGCAGATAAGAAAATCAGTATTTACTCCTCCAGGAGCTACTACTCTGTTGGATGCGGAACACTCACTCTATCATGGAGGACCGTGCATGTGTCAGCTGGGCCTAGAACTTTATCTGCACCTTGGCTGGGAGCTTTAAGCGCAAAAGAAAACTGCAAAAACTATGGCTGCTGCTACTACACATTCAAAATTTCATTATTGGTATATATAATTTTTAACTACATCCCAACATCTGCTCCCAAACCGTGTGTTCTTGCTAGACTGCAGATTCTTTAAAACAGCAACCTTTTGCCATGTGTATCTACAAAGTACACGCCATATGGTAGTGTTTAAGCAAGGCAGAAGGCATCAGCAGCTGCTGGCAGCCCACGTAATCTGCGATTTCATTTTACAGGGAGGCCCTGTGCTCCCACAGTTGTCGAAGTCATTTTGAAATGTTAACCAACTGTAATGCAATGCTACCTTCCTCAGCCATCAGGGGATCTCTGAGAATATTGAGAGGCTTGAACTGGGTCATTTGTTTAGGTGGTGTGATAACCCAAGGCTTAAAAAAACCAACCAAACAAAACTAGCAGAATATTCACTATGAACTTTGCTACCTATTAAATTGCTCATTTCAGGAGTAACTCGTGTGCTCCTCCCAAACAACTTTCTAGAATAAAAACACCTAGAGCACTTTATGCAGTTGTCAAGACTTTGGCTGGTACACCAACTTCTAAAAATATTGAATATTGGCTGGTACCTCAGCTTCTCCAGAGGAGAGAGCATAAACAAGCCATGTATAAAATACAGCACTATGAAATCAAGGTTCTTGTTTTATTTAATATAAAAAGCTGAGCATGAGTTAAGAGTACACAGGCTCCAGCATATGGTAACATCCCAAATTAGCATTAGCACAAGCAGAGCAGTTTGCATGCCAAAATGCTGTCTTCTAATTATTGCCTTTTCCTACTAGACTTTGCTACTGTATTTCTGCTACTCATTCCACTGTATTCCTCACTTCCCTGCATCTCCCAAATGTAGTCACCCTACAAGCAGCATATGTAACATAACCTCACCTTGAGTACTGGGTGCAGTTTTGGGCACCACAGTATAAAAAGGATCTAAAGCTACTAGAGAGTGTCCAGAGGAGGGACACTAAATTGGTGAAGGGCTTAGAGGGGAAGCTGGACGAGGAGAGGCTGAAGTCTCTTGGATAGTTCAGCCTGGAGAAGAGGAGACTGAGAGGAGATGTCATTGCAGTCTAGAACTTCCTCACAAGGGGAAGAGGAGGGGCACTGACCTCTTCTCTCTGGTGACCAACGATAGGACCAGGGGAAATGGCAGGAAGATGTGTCAGGGGAGGTTTAGGCTGGACATAAGGAAAAGGTTCTTCACCCAGAGGGTGGTGGAGCACTGGAACAGGCTCCCCAGGGAGGTGGTCATGGCACCAAGCCTGACAACATTCAAGAAGCATTTAGACAAGGCCCTCAGACACATGGTCTGAATCTTGGGATTGTCCCATGCTGGGGCAAGAGTTGGACTCGATGATCCTTGTGGGTCCCTTCGAACTCACAACATTCTATGTTTCTATGATTCTATAAGCTGGTCAGATTCAGCCAGATGTCAGTACAGCTACAATTGTGCCCACCAGGACTCCACACTGGAGAAAGACCTAAGCTATGGTGCCTTTCAGGAATTTAAAACAGCTTCTTTAAAAAAAAATTACAGAAGTTGTGTTCACTAACTCTTTGGAACAGTCTAGTTTCTCCCCAAAACAACACACATCCCTCCCTCCATCAAACAACTTGAGGGAGGAAGGGAATCTTCAGAGCATGGGTCTGAGCAGAATACAGCATCATCAAATAGTATTGGAAGGGGGAAACCTGTGTGAAATTACACAGGACAGTAAACAGTGTAAGTGGCTGATTAATTTGACCTATAGATCAATATGAATTGATAGGAAAGGGACATTAATGAAAGGCAGAGATAACAACATAACATTCTCAAAAGTTTGAGGACAGAGGAGGAAGTGGTTTATTCCTCAGTAAAGACCCCACCTCTGCAGACCACAAATAGGTGAGGTCTAAAACACACCAGTGTGAATTCGTAGGTGGTTCTTGAGATTTCCCGCTGTTGTGAACTGTTTCCCACAGCCCAGCTCCGTGCACACAAAGGGTTTTTCACCATTGTGAGTTCTCATGTGCACCTTCAGCCTCTGCAAGACATAGAAACTTTTTCCACAGCCTTCTGCTGGGCAGGTGAAGGAGCGGTCATTCCTGGAAAGCAACAAAATGGCTGTTTCATAACCAGCTACTGCAATGTATTTTTCATGAACACTTGACTTCTTTCTTTGATCAAATAAAAATCAGAAACAATAAAACCAAAATTAGTAATATGAAAAAATGGAGAGACACAACCAAAGTGAGTTACCTAAGTCCTAAGGAACTGAGTCTGGGTGATCCTCTGGAAGAATTTGTGTCAGGTAATATCTTTTCATCACATTACCTTGCCTAGTCCCTACCCAGGATGATTTAGTAAAGCAGTGCACCAGATTATATTAGAATGTTGTGGAATTTCAGTCACTGGAGGATCAAAAATGAATGTATGTGTACATATAACACATGTAATTACCACTAGCCCTGTCTCAGAGCAAAACGACGGGCTCATGTCTGTTGCAGTCCTTCCCAGTTTTAAAGCTTCTTGGCTACAATTTACCTTAGAGACTGCCAATTTCTTAGCTAAAAAATATTAGGATCATTTGTTAGAGGAAGCAACTTTGTTAAACCATATATGATAGCATCCTACAAGTTCTAATGTTCACTACACCACATCAGTGATACTGATGCTCTTTATTGAGTATCTGTTAAAATACAAATATTCTAAACCGAACACTAACAAGGATCTGCAAAAATAATCTACATCTGGTCAAAGTGATTCAACACAAATGAGCTAAAGCAAGAAACAGGCCTAGTATTTCTAGGAGTAATACCAGGTTTTCACAGCCTGACAATGTTAAAAACTAATGCTGTCCCAAATACAGAGCACAGTTTTTCAAAGTCTTAACAACATATGGCTTTATTCTGCTCACCGATGTGTTTTCAGGTGATACTTGAAGTGAGCTGGCCACACAAATGTTCGATCACAGCCCTCAACTGTGCACTTCAGCTTCCTTTCCACACGAGACAGATGAGGAATGGGGCTAGAGTCTTTCGGCTGCCCCTCTCCTGAGCAAAGATGAACATTGTCACCTGGAAGAAAAAGCACAGCAAAATCTAAAAAAAGATGCAGATCACTAAATGTGTCAAATTTAATACATAAAACCAGCATCGTATGTGATACAAGACTGTAAAGCAAGTATATGCCTGGCTGACCTACATGCTGCTGCCTAGCTCATAACAGGGACCAGACACAGATTTGCAAACCCTACCAGGCCCATAAACTATTTCCAACACGCGATCTGTATCAGATCAGCTGCTACAGATGAGGCTTATCACAAGGAGAATAGAAAGCAAATGCAACAAAAACTGTAAAAATAGTCTCTATATCAGTATCAACCAACCAATTTTAAATATCAGCCAGGATAACTATTTTTAAAAACACCTTAGCTAAAAAAAGAGACATTGCATTTGTTTGCAATTATTTATTAAAATAATTAAATCACAAAGCATGTGACTAAATCCAATTATGTATTCTCCAGAAAGCCAATCTCCAAACCCAGTGGATCTAAGAAGGAAGTATGAATTACAGTATGCATTAAATATAGACACTTGAAAGTAAAAATGAAACTTGAAGTACATGCAGCTGCAGTCAGAAAGAAGATACTCTTTACATGTACCAGAGAACATGTGGGCCGCAACGGAATTGCTGGCTTCACTGAAGTTAATTCCCTGAGAAAAACTGAGGAGCCTATTTATACTGCAGAAAAATTACATGACTGTTCTGCATCATTCTGTCACTGATGACTTGAAGACATGTCAGAAGAGATTAAAAGCAAGAGAGAGTGAAAGAAAGAGAGAGGAAGAAACAAACTGAAACTAGGGACCTTGTATGGAACATTCAACTTTTGAGACAGAAGCAGGGAATTTCCTACCATTATTGCTTGCTTTGGCATTCTTAGCGAGCTGTGCCCGAGTGGCAGCGATTAAACTGTCATGGGCCAATTCTTGCACTCGTAGGAACCATGGGGTACTGCTGTCCGTGCTGTCATGAGAGAGAAAGTCATTCCCAGAGTCTTCTGCTTCATCTTGAACAAACACCAAGTGCTCTGCTGGAGACCCCAGCCCTAGAAAAGAAGACAACTTAATGAAACAGAAGGATAATGTAACAGAGAGAAATTTCTTTTGCGTCCCAGAGGCTATTGTTCATGGCATAGATGCAAGAGCTGCACTGAAAAAGTCTTCACTGACCTCTACATTGTAGGAAGCTGTTGATGATTAAATGCTCCTGAAATATCCAATAATGCCCAGCAAATTTCGTGATCTTTCCCCTTCAAAAGCAGCAGGAACAGAGTTGCACTTGTATCTCCTGCATTCTGTTGTCTGAGACATATCCAGCCAGATGACAAACAGAAGGAGAATTACCTGCTCTTGTTAGGTTGAGAAGAATAAATGAAGTGCTGTCACTGGGCTGGAGGTCTTGCAATAAACTGGATGTCTCTGGAGTTGACAGAAGTTCAGACTGTTTCTGTACATTCTGTGCCCTTGTTTCTTCTCCATCAGGGCCTACGTTTACCTGGAGACTTCTCAAGACAGCAGATGAAGAAACATCTTTGGAAGAATTAGTGTGACTTGGAGAAGCAAGATCTCTTTCATCATCTGGTGAAAAAAGTAAAACCAGAGTAAATAAAAGTATAAACACACTATAACTAAAAGATACCTATGAAGTTGTTTTTCTAGGGGAAAAAAAAAAAGAACTTGAGAGAGATTGTAGAAGGAAGGAATTTTCTAACTAGTCAGACTTCATTGTTAAATGCAAAAAGTTTCAGTCACCCTTCAGAACTTGTTCTTCCACTCCTGGAATGCCTTATCAGCAGAGGCAGTGTGCCACAGCGAAGACAGCTGTATGAGGGGCACGTTCGCTCGCACAGATCTGCACATAGATTTTACCTGGCAACATGAGTCTGTTGCATTCTGAGGTCTCAGTAACAGGAAGGAGAGAAAGACAGGTGATGTCTTTTGGTTCCGATTCCACCAGCCCTTGCCCCAGGGGAACAGAAGTATTCTGAACAAACTGAACCAGCAGCTGAAAAAAAGATACTGAAGATTAGGTCAAGAGCAGCACCAATCATTTAAAAAGATACTAAACCCAGTCCAAAAACCTAACTAAACCTACTGTCTTGTAGGAGACACTGAATACAATCCCATGAATACACATCAAAGTAAATGGAAGCTTTTCAATTTACATTAAGGACAAAGAATTGTTTGTATCTGTCATCATTCATTTTAACATACAATATACAGCCATGGATCACTGCAGACTACTCTGAAGGCTTCTTAGGCTATATTCCTGTTTAAATTAATCTTACACCAAGATAAATTTTACCAAAATATATGCCAAGTTTTAAAGCACATATTTTCTTAATTAATATTTTACCACTTGATACTTTACTATGCTCTAACCTTCCAAGTAAATGTCTTCCATGCTCAGCCTTTGGTATAATCTTTAAATCATTGTCTTTAAATACTTAACTGAAAGAAAGTTGGCCTTTCTTAAATAAAAGCAAGCAAAAGACTAGTTGCAAAGATGTCTAGCTAATGGCTATTCAAAATAGGCAGAATATGATCAGAGGAACAAGGTTGGGATAAAAAGAGGGAGAACACAGCCAGCCTTATCCATCCAAATCAGCTACTCCTAAAACCATCAAAGATGGATAATTAAAGCTGTTGTCCTTAGTGTGAAACCCACCCACTAAGGGGATTAAACAGAAGAAACCCTCTCCCAAATACTATGCAAAATAAGGACTATTGCATAAGGAGGTATAGGACTTATACTGGGATGCATTCCCTGGGGAGGACTTCAGGACTGAACAAGAGATTTGGGGGATTGTACAGGACCTATTATGCATGATTTAAGGGAAAGGCCAAAGGCAGGAAAAGGAAGGGATCAAGGTGGATCAGGGCAGAACAAACACAGGAAAATGGAGAGAGGAAGATAAAAGAGGCTCATTACATATAAGCAGGAAGCTGGTCAATTCAGTTGTCTGGTGCAGCCGAACCATCACAGCTGGTCCTGTCTTCTTATTAAACTCCATTCCTAACTATTTCATGTGTGAACCTGCTCTCTAGAGTGTGTCATATGCTAGTGAACTCCCAAGGCAGACTAGCTGGCAAGCAGAATGAGAGGTGTGGGGACACATCCTGGAGAAACCCACGGAGGTTTTGTCTAGGCAGCAACCCTGGGAAACAGAATCAGGCACTTTGCACGGCCTGTGTTTACGTGGACAAAGCTACAAGCGTCCCACCTGTGTTAATCTGTTTGGCACCAGTCACATCTGTACAGTGCATGTTGTGTGTGCACCTATTTATTTACTAAACCTCACTAGTGTCTGGCTCTAAGATCAGAAATAGGGAGCAGCCCTCATCTTGAGGGGCCCAGGAGGTGAGAAATGCCCAGGTGATTCAGTGCAGCAGATTTAGGTAGCCTTAACATCAGCCAGCTCTGGCAATGCAAATATTACTTCTGCCTAACTCCTAAAAATCTTGAGTTATAAAAACGGAACCTGACATTTGAAAAGCAACTGGAAATGCCTTTCCTCACCCCTGAAAGTCTTCCCATATTTAACCAAGTTCAGAGCAGCAAAGCATGTGCCTTGTTCACTCATTCTGTCCCCTTGACAACATCTCAAGCTTTGGTCAGATTACTGGATGTAATGCTGGACTCCTCTTTACCTCCAAGGCACAGATACAGAAATGAGACTCTATTTTTCCCATTACCAGTGCCTCAGCAGTCCATACTAAAATATTCTGATTTAACAAATGAAAAAGGGACTTAGGAGATAACAGTCCAACTTTTGCAATGGACTGAACTAATTCTTCTGTAAACTCTACAAGCTTTTTTTTAACAAACGCGGTCTCAAATTCCTCCCCTGTATGGAATTAAATTCCAGAGACCAGAAAGACTCAGAGGGGTCAGTTGTAACAGACCCAGACACATACTCCACACTTCAGAGAAAATACCCCTCAAAAAACACCTATAGGCTCTATTTACTTGGCTATTAAGTGCTGTCAAACTTACTCCTATAGTCACATTCTCAACATATTTTTGAAAAGCAGATGAAAATAACAATACACCAAAAGCTTAACCCTCAAGTCACTATTCCTTATCTCTAGGAAACTCCTTGACATAAAGGTCCTGCATTCTGCTGCTGTCTAGCAAACAACTGTATGCAACAGACTTCCTTTACATTTGGCATTCAGGAGGAAACTGTACATGATAGTGATTCAAAAGCTACTGCCCTCACTGTGACACATTTTAGCACACATTCACACAGAGCCCAGACGGAGCTGACTGTGCAGCGAGATGGTTCATCAGTGTCAAAAGAAAGAGTAAAAAAGCATTATATGCCCATGTGATTAAAATCCAACAGTCACTAATAATGTGGTTCTTATTTTGTATGTTCTGATTGTCTCAGTAGTCAATTTTCAGAACTACTGGCACACAATTCCAAATTATTTCTATAGCAGATACCAGCCTTTTGAGCCTCCCCTACATCAGGGTGAAGTTCATTCAATCAAAGAAAATGCAAAGAAAACTTAATAGTTTGGGCTCTGATTTCTCTATAATATTTCCTCTCATAAAAACACTGGAAATACTGATGCTTCCTCAAACAGTTTTACCTCAAAAAGTTACTATTGCCAGAGACCTGAAGCCTTAATTGCCCTGAGCAGTCTCACCTGAGAGCCCCAAACACACTCCCTGCCCAAGGGCTCCATTTAAACCCAGAGGCTTCATTTAAGCTCAGCCTGTGCTCCCTCATCCCCTCCTGAGCTGTCTTGTAGGTTTACCTGTCTCAAGCCCTGTCTCCTGGATGGACCTCAGACATTTACTGCATCAGTAGTTCCAGCTTCATCTCCTGCTACTCCTGACTGGACTCTCTGCATAGACCTTGGACCTGCCTCATCCAGGGCTGTGGATGGACCCTGTTTCCAGCACCCGTTTCTGCCTGCTGTGCTCAAGTGCTGCAGGATTATGCCCTGGTCAGTGAGGACACTACCTGGGCTGGGATCACCCTTGGCTCCCAGATCCTCCCTTAGGAGCTGACTGTCATCACTCACAATTATGAAGGTAAAAATTACATCACTGAAGTCACTCAGATGGCAATATGCCACTTGAACTAGGCCACAAGCCAGGCTGCAGAGGGAAAGGTTAGCATTTTTTCCCCTTAGGTACATTATAAAATTAGCCAGAGGCCCTAGCCAGAAGAGGGAACTATTTTTATGTTGTCAAAAAAAAATACATGGGCAAAAAGAGACAGTCCCTCCCCCAAGGTCATGCATTTTAATTTAAGATTAAAAATTGGAAAAGAGGGGTAAAAAGAAAAGGGAGTCAGGAATAACAGAGCAAGGTAACCAGAAGAAAGAAGTCGGACTAAAAAAAATGTGAGCAGCAAGATGGCTCTAAATTACTGGATTGTCTTTCATTCAAAGGCTGTTCATGATCCCTACTGCTGCCTACTCCACCACAAAACGCTTGTCTTATGGACTCTTCTATTTTTATACAGAAAGCCTTAGATAAAACTTTCCTCCTACAACAGGAAAGCTTTGCTTCAAACCCTCCGCTTCCACACAGCAACATTAAGCCACTAGAGAAAAGCAAAATGCAGCAGCCACAAACAGATGTCCAAAAGAAGATAGCCTTTTAATTTTCTTTGTATAGTAATCAGAAGCTGGTACTGAGAATTAAAAGGGGGTAAAAGAAGCAGAAGTAAACAAAAGGACATGAATCATGCTCATCGCTAAAGTTTATGATAAAAAACCCCAACCCTCCCCTTAAACCAAAGAAAATCAATCACCAAATGTATCCCTCCCAACTCTACATCACATAATTCAGAGAAAATACAAATTTTCATGTGACAGCTGCACCTTGACAGCCAAGTACTTTCAGAAACCTTCCTTCCTGATCAAAATCAGGATGCAACTTCATGACACAATTACAGCAACTGGAAAATGGGGGGAAAAAAAACAACAAACAAACAATTACAAACACTGTGTGCTGCTTTCTTAAGTTCTTTTAATTTGGTTTTGCAGCTGAAAGCAAATAGGAAATTGTAAGGGTAGCTGGTACTTGGTTATTCAGTGTGAAAAACAGACTAGGAACAGAAGAGGCGATAAATTAAATATGCAGATACAGAAACTCTAACAAATTGCAGATAAGAGAGAGTAACAGAGACCAGAACTCCTGGGACACTGATGGATGGGCCATTATCGGAACCACTTGAGTGTGACCTTGACAAAATTCAACCAGAAATTGTGTAAGAGACAGGAACGATATTATCATGGGTTACCAGAACACATCTCATAGGCAAGAGCAAACTTCTTATGGATATGGGGGAAATTCTGGGACTGGGTAAAACTTAATAATTGATATCTTAAGAGGAGGCTGTAGGAACATGAAAAACTTATGGAAGTTTAGGGGAAGGCTCAAAGGCAGGGAACGGGAGTGATCGAGGTGGATAGGAGAGGAACAACTACAGGGAACAGGAAGGGGTGGGGGGATAATACGGGCTGCAGGTCAGTACACTGCTCCTGCCTTCTCACTGTAGTCTATCCCGTCTCCTCAAATGCTGTTTGCTCTGAAATAGTTTCCGAGCACGTTCATCTTATTAACTCCAAGATGGACTAGCCTGTGACAGGAGGAAATTACAATCTGGAAACCCAAGATCCTGGCTAGAGGCTGGACTAAGAAGCCCAGGGCCTGGAGACAGATACTGGAAGGACTCAAGGTTTGGCAGAGACTGGAGAGATCCATGACTGCGAGTATGTATGTCAGCTGAGGGAGGGCAAGTGTGTGATACACTAGCGAATTTCAAGCCTGATTACCTGATGAGTAGGAACAGAATTAGGCTATCTGTGGTGTTTCTGTTCCATGTGAACAGCATTTGTGCTTGTGGGTGCCTGTAAAGGTGCTGTCCTGTCACATGTTAGCGCTTACAGCCACATGTGCCTGTGCTGTCTATGTGTGCACAGGTCACGTTTGCAGTTCAGGCTCAGCCTCACTCTGCCAGCACCTGGGAACAGCCCAGTGGTCTCTTGTCTGAAGGACCAGGAGGGGAGGAATCTCCTGGATGCTACAGTTTGTCAGATCTCGAAACCACATAGCATCTGGCATCACAAATAGGGTCCAGATGGGCTCTAAGTATTTCTGAGATGGTGACTATAGAATCCAAATGAAAGGAGGAGATTGATCCTTCTGCAAATATGGCCAAAGTGCTGGAATTTGTAACCACGCAGACAGAACATCTTGGGGCATGTGAACAGGAATAGTTAGGGAAACTGAACGTACAGAATATCAACAGAACATAAAAGAAATGGTAAGAGATGTAAAGGAGCTTTACTCTATAGCCAAAATATCCCTTGGAATTTGAAACAAATTTTAATATTAATTGCAAAAGGACATCCTCAGCTTGAAAGATTCAAACTTTATGGGCCAGATGTGAGTCACACAGAGAGAATCTATAAGCCTTGGAGAAACAAAATGAGCAAAGTTCAGCTGCAGCTTGCTAAGAAGAATTTTATTTGCAGCTCTGCCATACCACCTTCTTGAATATACCTTCCTTTTACTCCTTCTGCTGAAACACCACAGAACTCCAAAAATCCTGTAAGTAATGTAGACAGTGTATGTTCTAAAAATGTAAAATATTTCTTGTTTCTTGTCACTAAACAAATCATTGTCATTCCTGGTCAACAAGAGATGGACAGGATGATCCCAGGCCTATCACCACAAGCAGAGCTGAACGCTTGTGTTACCGAGAAGCTTGGATAATGTCCCTGACCCAAGGGGAGGGTGGAACAAACAAAACCCAAAAATTCTGTTTAAAGAACTGGGAACCCCTCCTAGGGATCCTAAAAGTAACACAAAGCATTACAAAACAAATTAAAATATGGCCATCTGGGATGGATCAGGTTGAGTTTTATGTCCTGTTAACACACCCCCTTCAGCAGCTGATTCAAAAGCCAAGTGTCAGGCAGTTGCTTTCGTCGAGGTGAGGGTGGCTGGGAAGGACAGGTTGGGAAGGGGGGGAAGGTTGCTCCAGTACTAACGTTCAGATCTATCCTCCCACTGCACTCCCAGACCATGTTTTCAATCCATATGGTTTCTGTTCCAAATTTACCCAGTGAACAACTACAAAATAAAGAGGTCAAAAGAACATTTAGCAGAGGGGGAGGGATGGAGGGGAAAGGAGGCGCAGGAGGCTCCTTAGCTAGGAACTAGGATACCCTCCTCCCAGACAGCCTCTGGGGAATTAATTAACTCACAAAAGATTCTCCTTGTGAGGTGCTGATGGGGAGAGAAAGGAGAGGCTACAATACCTCCCTCCACCCCTTTTCAATAGCCAATTCAATTTATAGACCAGAGCTGTTCACTGGGTTGTTCCAGAGCCACCTCCCGCAGCAGAAAGCAACCTGCAGTGGTGCTTTCCACCAGTGTGGTGGAGGTGGCTGGAAATATCTGCAATTGTAACAAACCACCCTGAAGGCTTAAAGCATGCAAAAGGCAGACCTTATCAGCTCCCTGAGGAATGCTGGTAATACAGCTTTGGGGGCAGGGAGTCCAGAAGAAAAAGCAGATCCATCTGCTCATACAGTTTCCAAGCAGTTTTGTAACTTCCTATGAAAGGAGGATTCACCTCTACTCAAGTATTAAATGTTTACTAGCACATTGGTGGCTTCTTTAGGGATAAAACGAGTAGCAAAGAAGTTTATGCAATCCATCCATAATGCTTTGATTAATGTTATCTAGATGTTACACAAATACAGTTAGCTCTCAATTAATACCTTTCTCACATGGCAGGGCATATGAAAGAACTTCTATGGCTGTAAGAATTATGGTGCCATGGCTCACTAGAGGATACAAAATCATGACTGACTGACTTGAACTGCTATTTGGGAAAGGTTTAAAAAGGGCATCTACCAGTTTCACACCAAAGGACTACAAACCAGGACTAACTTAACAGCGAACCCAGAAGGAGAGTGTGTATAGATCTGGTACTCCACAATGTGACCGAACCCCAATTTGTAGTATAAAACAGCCTTGATTAAGAAACGTGGCTCAGAAGATGGCGTCTAAGGAAAGCATGTCCTCTGCAACCACACAGCTTTCATGTCAGGCCTGTTCCTGCTGGAGAAGGGCCTACTCTATTCTGGGCTTGCTGAGAAGGAAATGCAACTCTGCTATGGGCAAACAGGGCTATTATGTAAAAGTGCCTAATTAACACATACCTGGCTCAAGCTGAGAAAAGACAAGGCCTGCTTACAGCTCCTATCTGAGGAATGAGGAAACAGGCATTCCAACTAACCTGGTCCTTGGCTGTCAGAAATAATCTATGGGAATCCACCTACTTAGAGACTGAAGTAACTGGGAAAGGAACTCACTTACCATTGAGAACTGGGAAAAAATTTGATTGCAGTTATGAGATATCAACCACAAGGCAAGAGAAACAAACCCCTTGCAGCCCATGCTGACACTTCTCAGGGCTGTCACGAATTTGCAGCTACTTTACCTGCATATTGTGATTGGAAGGACTTTGGCTGCTCCATTAAGAAACAAATACCTTACCACATCACCTGGGCTGTGACAAATTACCAGCATGCAATAATCATTCCCTTTGGAGTGCCAGTTAAAGATACCTGCAGTATTGCATAGGGACCGAAAAGGGATGGAAACAACTCTATTTGCATCTGTGCACTTCCCCAAAAGGTACTTCATAGCAGTACTAAGGCCTCTGCTCTAGGACCTTAGCTTTCTGAAGAGGTAAAACTGAGAAACCAGAAAAGCAAGGACACAAAGCTATACAGTCCTCTGCACTTTTAAGTGGGGGAATGTTCAGACAGCTGGCTAATGGCTACTCAGCCTAAAAGACAAAGGCAAGAAACAGGAGAGGGAATAACTTGAACACACCCATACAACTGTGTTGAGTGTAACCAACTGCAGATTATTGTATCTAGCAAATTACAGGTAAGTAACAAAGACCAGAACTCCTCAGACTGATCAGTGGGCCACTGCCAAAGTGAAATCTTGAAGAGGTTCAACCAGAACTTTTGTAACTGGTAAGAACACAAAATTGTCTTGGGTTATCTGAACGGCTGGCAAAGGAAAGACCAAACCTTCTACCCGAGGTTACAGGGACTGCAGGGTGTGTAAAACACTGCAACGTTCAGGGGGTGGATCAAAGGAATTGAGGTGGGCGTGGAGGAGAGAAGAGACTCCAATCACATGTTAGCTGGCTGCTGGTCAGCACACTGCTGGGTCTGATCACTGCAGTCCCTTCTATCTACTTACTAAACATATTCCTAAATATTCTCCCCACAAGTGAGTGCACTGCTAGTGAACTTCTAGTTTACTAACGTGCGAGGAGGGGGCAACCACAGTCAGGAAAAACTCAATATTCCAGCCAGAAACTGGCTAAAAAGCCCTGGGTCTGAGCTCAGAGACCAGAGACATCCGTGAACGTGAGTATGCACGAGAGTTGAGTGAGGGTACAGACATATTTCCCTACCAAACCTTAGTGTTGCTCATGCTGCTCCTGTGTGTACCTCCTACAGGTGCTTTACCTGTGTCTGTGTTAATCTGTCTGCAGCCGCTGTGCGCGCTTCTGTGCCCACACACACATCACTGCAGTTCCTGCTCAGCCACACTACCAGCTAGACCTGGGAACAGCCCAGCAGCCTCACACCCAGCAACCAGGACCCCCTGGGTGCCGCCCCCTACTACTTCTGCCAACTGCTCAATGGAAAAAACAGAACTGGCTGATGCCAATAGAACGATCCAGACTCCCCCAAACCGAGTAAAGTCAATTTGGTTTGAGGGAAAGAAGTAGTCAATACAGTAATTTATTTTATTCTTGTAACAGAAATAACATTATAATAGTGGAAAAAAAATAATTTAACCTGAGGACAGGCAAGAGCATTGGCTGACACTTGAAAGGAGGGGAAAAAACCTGCAATATTCTTTAATCTTTTACCATTCAAGTCAAAACATGGAAACATTAGACAACGCCACTGAAAACACTTTGAGAATTAACATGGAAGGAGCAAACTGAGTAAACCTGATGAACTTTTTCTACGTGTTGCCCATAAACATTAATGGGAACCAAACCCAATTCGTAATTGCTCACCTCAGGTTTGGATTCTAACTCATCCGATAACATTGATTCAAGTGTCCGATTCCTGCAGCTGTCCTCAGCAAGGCACAGATTTATTTAGTTAGTTAGTTAGTTCAGAGAGAACAACACTCCCTGCTTATTCTCATATTCTCCTAAGTGTAAAACAGTGTGGTGGTCCTTCTGCAAGAAGCTGTGTTGCACAAATATTCAATTTAACCTAAAACAACAAAAAAGGAAATATAAAGAAATAGGAACAAAAAAAGAGAGCGAAGCAAGAAGAAGCCAGCAGATGTTGCATGTAACTGTAAAATATGTTTTGAAGTACTGGGAAAACTCATTTACTCAGGTTCCTGCACTTCTGTTGTCACTGAGTCAGCAAAATAACATCCTAACACTGCAAAATTCATTTTCAAAGGCCGTTTACCATATTTCCTTTGCAATAGCTCATTTTCAATTGAAAATTGAATTGTTTGTGCTGCAAACTTATGGGCTCAACTTAAAATCACACAGAGTATGCAAGAGACAAGGAGGCTGAACTTCCAGCCTGTAAAATAGTGGAATTATCCACATTGTTGATGAAAGGCAACCATATACAACCAACCTGTCATCGGGAAAGCTCTGCTTTTCCTATCTGTTGTTATACTTCTGATTACGAGAAATATCTTGATGAACACTGGTAGGTTAGAAGTTATTTCAGAAGTAGCCATACAGTGTTCCTTCTTTGGGCTCCAAGGAAAAATCAGCCCAAGCTTGGATCTATTTTTACCTACCGGGAAGGCAACAGACACCACCGATGGGAGAAAAAAGGAAAATGTACGGTTCTTCCCCCTCTTCCATCACAATTACCGAGCTATCGAATATGTTAAAAAATAATGAGAATTCTGTACCAGCTAAAAAGCGAACCCCGAAGCCCTCCCCCAGCGCTCCCGAGAGCAGCAGAGCGGCCCCCCGGGCTCCGTGCGTCGCCTGCCGTGAGGGGACAGGGCAATAAACACAGCGGAGCAGAGTACTCAGCCCAGGGCAGGCGAGCCGGGCTGGGCAGGGCTGGGCAGGGCAGGGCAGGGCT